>NW_028242421.1:0-135000 GCF_964263255.1 Lissotriton vulgaris
TTCAGTGAAGAGAAGCGAGGCACATTTTAGCTAGTTTTACTTGTAAGTGGGGTTGGAAACGCTTTTCAGGCTCAGTGCTGGGCTCAAAACATGCATCCCTGAGGTCTCTCATGAAAGCAGGTGGTTAAATAGAAATTCGCTGCTCAGCTGACCCGGCAGGAGCAAACGTATGCTAAAAATGTACTCAGAATGAGCTTTTCAGTGAAAAGCAGCCAGGCACATTTTAGCTAGTTTTACTTGTAAATAGGGTTGAAAACGCGTTTCAGGATCAATACTGGGCTCAAAACATGCAGCCCTGAGGTCTCTCATGAAAGAAGGTGGTTAAATAGAAATTCGCTGCTCAGCTGACCCGGCAGGAGCAAACGTATGCTAAAAATGTACTCAGAATGAGATTTTCAGTGAAGAGAAGCCAGGCACATTTTAGCTAGTTTTACTTGTAAGTGGGGTTGGAAATGCTTTTCAGGCTCAGTACTGGGCTCAAAACATGCAGCCCTGAGGTCTCTCATGAAAGCAGGTGGTTAAATAGAAATTCGCTGCTCAGCTGACCCGGTAGTAGCAAACGTATGCCAAAAATGTACACAGAATGAGCTTTTCAGTGAATAGCAGCCAGGCACATTTTAGCTAGTTTTACTTGTAAATGGGGTTGAAAACGCTTTTCAGGATCAATACTGGGCTCAAAACATGCAGCCCTGAGGTCTCTCATGAAAGCAGGTGGTTAAATAGAAATTCGCTGCTCAGCTGACCCGGCAGGAGCAAACGTATGCTAAAAATGTACTCAGAATGAGCTTTTCAGTGAAGAGAAGCCAGGCACATTTTAGCTAGTTTTACTTGTAAGTGGGGTTGGAAACGCTTTTCAGGCTCAGTGCTGGGCTCAAAACATGCATCCCTGAGGTCTCTCATGAAAGCAGGTGGTTAAATAGAAATTCGCTGCTCAGCTGACCCGGCAGGAGCAAACGTATGCTAAAAATGTACTCAGAATGAGCTTTTCAGTGAAAAGCAGCCAGGCACATTTTAGCTAGTTTTACTTGTAAATAGGGTTGAAAACGCTTTTCAGGATCAATACTGGGCTCAAAACATGCAGCCCTGAGGTCTCTCATGAAAGAAGGTGGTTAAATAGAAATGTGCTGCTCAGCTGACCCGGCAGGAGCAAACGTATGCTAAAAATGTACTCAGAATGAGCTTTTCAGTGAAGAGAAGCCAGGCACATTTTAGCTAGTTTTACTTGTAAGTGGGGTTGGAAATGCTTTTCAGGCTCAGTACTGGGCTCAAAACATGCAGCCCTGAGGTCTCTCATGAAAGCAGGTGGTTAAATAGAAATTCGCTGCTCAGCTGACCCGGTAGTAGCAAACGTATGCCAAAAATGTACACAGAATGAGCTTTTCAGTGAATAGCAGCCAGGCACATTTTAGCTAGTTTTACTTGTAAATGAGGTTGAAAACGCTTTTCAGGATCAATACTGGGCTCAAAACATGCAGCCCTGAGGTCTCTCATGAAAGCAGACCCGGCAGGAGCAAACGTATGCTAAAAATGTACTCAGAATGAGCTTTTCAGTGAAGAGAAGCCAGGCACATTTTAGCTAGTTTTACTTGTAAGTGGGGTTGGAAACGCTTTTCAGGCTCAGTGCTGGGCTCAAAACATGCATCCCTGAGGTCTCTCATGAAAGCAGGTGGTTAAATAGAAATTCGCTGCTCAGCTGACCCGGCAGGAGCAAACGTATGCTAAAAATGTACTCAGAATGAGCTTTTCAGTGAAGAGAAGCCAGGCACATTTTAGCTAGTTTTACTTGTAAGTGGGGTTGGAAATGCTTTTCAGGCTAAGTACTGGGCTCAAAACATGCAGCCCTGAGGTCTCTCATGAAAGCAGGTGGTTAAATAGAAATTCACTGCTCAGCTGACCCGGTAGGAGCAAAGGTATGCCAAAAATTTTACACAGAATGAGCCTTTCAGTGAATAGCAGCCAGGCACATTTTAGCTAGTTTTACTTGTAAGTGGGGTTGGAAACGCTTTTCAGGATCAGTACTGGGCTCAAAACATGCAGCCCTGAGGTCTCTCATGATAGCAGGTGGTTAAATAGAAATTCGCTGCTCAGCTGACCCGGCAGGAGCAAACGTATGCTTAAAATGTACTCAGAATGAGCTTTTCAGTGAAGAGAAGCCAGGCACATTTTAGCTAGTTTTACTTGTAAGTGGGGTTGGAAATGCTTTTCAGGATCAGTACTGGGCTCAAAACATGCAGCCCTGAGGTCTCTCATGATAGCAGGTGGTTAAATAGAAATTCGCTGCTCAGCTGACCCGGCAGGAGCAAACGTATGCTAAAAATGTACTCAGAATGAGCTTTTCAGTGAAGAGAAGCCAGGCACATTTTAGCTAGTTTTACTTGTAAGTGGGGTTGGAAACGCTTTTCAGGCTCAGTACTGGGCTCAAAACATGCAGCCCTGAGGTCTCTCATGATAGCAGGTGGTTAAATAGAAATTCGCTGCTCAGCTGACCCGGCAGGAGCAAACGTATGCTTAAAATGTACTCAGAATGAGCTTTTCAGTGAAGAGAAGCCAGGCACATTTTAGTTAGTTTTACTTGTAAGTGGGGTTGGAAATGCTTTTCAGGCTCAGTACTGGACTCAAAACATGCAGCCCTGAGGTCTCTCATGATAGCAGGTGGTTAAATAGAAATTCGCTGCTCAGCTGACCCGGCAGGAGCAAACGTATGCTAAAAATGTACTCAGAATGAGCTTTTCAGTGAAGAGAAACCAGGCACATTTTAGCTAGTTTTACTTGTAAGTGGGGTTGGAAACGCTTTTCAGGCTCAGTACTGGGCTCAAAACATGCAGCCCTGAGGTCTCTCATGAAAGCAGGTGGTTAATAGAAATTCGCTGCTCAGCTGACCCGGCAGGAGCAAACGTATGCTAAAAATGTACTCAGAATGAGCTTTTCAGTGAAGAGAAGCCAGGCACATTTTAGCTAGTTTTACTTGTAAGTGGGGTTGGAAATGCTTTTCAGGCTCAGTACTGGGCTCAAAACATGCAGCTCTGAGGTCTCTCATGAAAGCAGGTGGTTAAATAGAAATTCTCTGCTCAGCTGACCCGGTAGGAGGAAACATATGCCAAAAATGTACAGAGAATGAGCTTTTCAGTGAATAGCAGCCAGGCACATTTTAGCTAGTTTTACTTGTAAGTGGGGTTGGAAACGCTTTTCAGGATCAGTACTGGGCTCAAAACATGCAGCCCTGAGGTCTCTCATGATAGCAGGTGGTTAAATAGAAATTCGCTGCTCAGCTGACCCGGCAGGAGCAAACGTATGCTAAAAATGTACTCAGAATGAGCTTTTCAGTGAAGAGAAGCGAGGCACATTTTAGCTAGTTTTACTTGTAAGTGGGGTTGGAAACGCTTTTCAGGCTCAGTGCTGGGCTCAAAACATGCATCCCTGAGGTCTCTCATGAAAGCAGGTGGTTAAATAGAAATTCGCTGCTCAGCTGACCCGGCAGGAGCAAACGTATGCTAAAAATGTACTCAGAATGATTTTCAGTGAAGAGAAGCCAGGCACATTTTAGCTAGTTTTACTTGTAAGTGGGGTTGGAAATGCTTTTCAGGCTCAGTACTGGGCTCAAAACATGCAGCTCTGAGGTCTCTCATGAAAGCAGGTGGTTAAATAGAAATTCTCTGCTCAGATGACCCGGTAGGAGGAAACATATGCCAAAAATGTACAGAGAATGAGCTTTTCAGTGAATAGCAGCCAGGCACATTTTAGCTAGTTTTACTTGTAAGTGGGGTTGGAAACGCTTTTCAGGATCAGTACTGGGCTCAAAACATGCAGCCCTGAGGTCTCTCATGATAGCAGGTGGTTAAATAGAAATTCCCTGCTCAGCTGACCCGGCAGGAGCAAACGTATGCTAAAAATGTACTCAGAATGAGCTTTTCAGTGAAGAGAAGCGAGGCACATTTTAGCTAGTTTTACTTGTAAGTGGGGTTGGAAACGCTTTTCAGGCTCAGTGCTGGGCTCAAAACATGCATCCCTGAGGTCTCTCATGAAAGCAGGTGGTTAAATAGAAATTCGCTGCTCAGCTGACCCGGCAGGAGCAAACGTATGCTAAAAATGTACTCAGAATGAGCTTTTCAGTGAAAAGCAGCCAGGCACATTTTAGCTAGTTTTACTTGTAAATAGGGTTGAAAACGCTTTTCAGGATCAATACTGGGCTCAAAACATGCAGCCCTGAGGTCTCTCATGAAAGAAGGTGGTTAAATAGAAATTCGCTGCTCAGCTGACCCGGCAGGAGCAAACGTATGCTAAAAATGTACTCAGAATGAGATTTTCAGTGAAGAGAAGCCAGGCACATTTTAGCTAGTTTTACTTGTAAGTGGGGTTGGAAATGCTTTTCAGGCTCAGTACTGGGCTCAAAACATGCAGCCCTGAGGTCTCTCATGAAAGCAGGTGGTTAAATAGAAATTCGCTGCTCAGCTGACCCGGTAGTAGCAAACGTATGCCAAAAATGTACACAGAATGAGCTTTTCAGTGAATAGCAGCCAGGCACATTTTAGCTAGTTTTACTTGTAAATGGGGTTGAAAACGCTTTTCAGGATCAATACTGGGCTCAAAACATGCAGCCCTGAGGTCTCTCATGAAAGCAGGTGGTTAAATAGAAATTCGCTGCTCAGCTGACCCGGCAGGAGCAAACGTATGCTAAAAATGTACTCAGAATGAGCTTTTCAGTGAAGAGAAGCCAGGCACATTTTAGCTAGTTTTACTTGTAAGTGGGGTTGGAAACGCTTTTCAGGCTCAGTGCTGGGCTCAAAACATGCATCCCTGAGGTCTCTCATGAAAGCAGGTGGTTAAATAGAAATTCGCTGCTCAGCTGACCCGGCAGGAGCAAACGTATGCTAAAAATGTACTCAGAATGAGCTTTTCAGTGAAAAGCAGCCAGGCACATTTTAGCTAGTTTTACTTGTAAATAGGGTTGAAAACGCTTTTCAGGATCAATACTGGGCTCAAAACATGCAGCCCTGAGGTCTCTCATGAAAGAAGGTGGTTAAATAGAAATGTGCTGCTCAGCTGACCCGGCAGGAGCAAACGTATGCTAAAAATGTACTCAGAATGAGCTTTTCAGTGAAGAGAAGCCAGGCACATTTTAGCTAGTTTTACTTGTAAGTGGGGTTGGAAATGCTTTTCAGGCTCAGTACTGGGCTCAAAACATGCAGCCCTGAGGTCTCTCATGAAAGCAGGTGGTTAAATAGAAATTCGCTGCTCAGCTGACCCGGTAGTAGCAAACGTATGCCAAAAATGTACACAGAATGAGCTTTTCAGTGAATAGCAGCCAGGCACATTTTAGCTAGTTTTACTTGTAAATGAGGTTGAAAACGCTTTTCAGGATCAATACTGGGCTCAAAACATGCAGCCCTGAGGTCTCTCATGAAAGCAGACCCGGCAGGAGCAAACGTATGCTAAAAATGTACTCAGAATGAGCTTTTCAGTGAAGAGAAGCCAGGCACATTTTAGCTAGTTTTACTTGTAAGTGGGGTTGGAAACGCTTTTCAGGCTCAGTGCTGGGCTCAAAACATGCATCCCTGAGGTCTCTCATGAAAGCAGGTGGTTAAATAGAAATTCGCTGCTCAGCTGACCCGGCAGGAGCAAACGTATGCTAAAAATGTACTCAGAATGAGCTTTTCAGTGAAGAGAAGCCAGGCACATTTTAGCTAGTTTTACTTGTAAGTGGGGTTGGAAATGCTTTTCAGGCTAAGTACTGGGCTCAAAACATGCAGCCCTGAGGTCTCTCATGAAAGCAGGTGGTTAAATAGAAATTCACTGCTCAGCTGACCCGGTAGGAGCAAAGGTATGCCAAAAATTTTACACAGAATGAGCCTTTCAGTGAATAGCAGCCAGGCACATTTTAGCTAGTTTTACTTGTAAGTGGGGTTGGAAACGCTTTTCAGGATCAGTACTGGGCTCAAAACATGCAGCCCTGAGGTCTCTCATGATAGCAGGTGGTTAAATAGAAATTCGCTGCTCAGCTGACCCGGCAGGAGCAAACGTATGCTTAAAATGTACTCAGAATGAGCTTTTCAGTGAAGAGAAGCCAGGCACATTTTAGCTAGTTTTACTTGTAAGTGGGGTTGGAAATGCTTTTCAGGATCAGTACTGGGCTCAAAACATGCAGCCCTGAGGTCTCTCATGATAGCAGGTGGTTAAATAGAAATTCGCTGCTCAGCTGACCCGGCAGGAGCAAACGTATGCTAAAAATGTACTCAGAATGAGCTTTTCAGTGAAGAGAAGCCAGGCACATTTTAGCTAGTTTTACTTGTAAGTGGGGTTGGAAACGCTTTTCAGGCTCAGTACTGGGCTCAAAACATGCAGCCCTGAGGTCTCTCATGATAGCAGGTGGTTAAATAGAAATTCGCTGCTCAGCTGACCCGGCAGGAGCAAACGTATGCTTAAAATGTACTCAGAATGAGCTTTTCAGTGAAGAGAAGCCAGGCACATTTTAGTTAGTTTTACTTGTAAGTGGGGTTGGAAATGCTTTTCAGGCTCAGTACTGGACTCAAAACATGCAGCCCTGAGGTCTCTCATGATAGCAGGTGGTTAAATAGAAATTCGCTGCTCAGCTGACCCGGCAGGAGCAAACGTATGCTAAAAATGTACTCAGAATGAGCTTTTCAGTGAAGAGAAACCAGGCACATTTTAGCTAGTTTTACTTGTAAGTGGGGTTGGAAACGCTTTTCAGGCTCAGTACTGGGCTCAAAACATGCAGCCCTGAGGTCTCTCATGAAAGCAGGTGGTTAATAGAAATTCGCTGCTCAGCTGACCCGGCAGGAGCAAACGTATGCTAAAAATGTACTCAGAATGAGCTTTTCAGTGAAGAGAAGCCAGGCACATTTTAGCTAGTTTTACTTGTAAGTGGGGTTGGAAATGCTTTTCAGGCTCAGTACTGGGCTCAAAACATGCAGCTCTGAGGTCTCTCATGAAAGCAGGTGGTTAAATAGAAATTCTCTGCTCAGCTGACCCGGTAGGAGGAAACATATGCCAAAAATGTACAGAGAATGAGCTTTTCAGTGAATAGCAGCCAGGCACATTTTAGCTAGTTTTACTTGTAAGTGGGGTTGGAAACGCTTTTCAGGATCAGTACTGGGCTCAAAACATGCAGCCCTGAGGTCTCTCATGATAGCAGGTGGTTAAATAGAAATTCGCTGCTCAGCTGACCCGGCAGGAGCAAACGTATGCTAAAAATGTACTCAGAATGAGCTTTTCAGTGAAGAGAAGCGAGGCACATTTTAGCTAGTTTTACTTGTAAGTGGGGTTGGAAACGCTTTTCAGGCTCAGTGCTGGGCTCAAAACATGCATCCCTGAGGTCTCTCATGAAAGCAGGTGGTTAAATAGAAATTCGCTGCTCAGCTGACCCGGCAGGAGCAAACGTATGCTAAAAATGTACTCAGAATGATTTTCAGTGAAGAGAAGCCAGGCACATTTTAGCTAGTTTTACTTGTAAGTGGGGTTGGAAATGCTTTTCAGGCTCAGTACTGGGCTCAAAACATGCAGCTCTGAGGTCTCTCATGAAAGCAGGTGGTTAAATAGAAATTCTCTGCTCAGATGACCCGGTAGGAGGAAACATATGCCAAAAATGTACAGAGAATGAGCTTTTCAGTGAATAGCAGCCAGGCACATTTTAGCTAGTTTTACTTGTAAGTGGGGTTGGAAACGCTTTTCAGGATCAGTACTGGGCTCAAAACATGCAGCCCTGAGGTCTCTCATGATAGCAGGTGGTTAAATAGAAATTCCCTGCTCAGCTGACCCGGCAGGAGCAAACGTATGCTAAAAATGTACTCAGAATGAGCTTTTCAGTGAAGAGAAGCGAGGCACATTTTAGCTAGTTTTACTTGTAAGTGGGGTTGGAAACGCTTTTCAGGCTCAGTGCTGGGCTCAAAACATGCATCCCTGAGGTCTCTCATGAAAGCAGGTGGTTAAATAGAAATTCGCTGCTCAGCTGACCCGGCAGGAGCAAACGTATGCTAAAAATGTACTCAGAATGAGCTTTTCAGTGAAAAGCAGCCAGGCACATTTTAGCTAGTTTTATTTGTAAATAGGGTTGAAAACGCTTTTCAGGATCAATACTGGGCTCAAAACATGCAGCCCTGAGGTCTCTCATGAAAGAAGGTGGTTAAATAGAAATTCGCTGCTCAGCTGACCCGGCAGGAGCAAACGTATGCTAAAAATGTACTCAGAATGAGATTTTCAGTGAAGAGAAGCCAGGCACATTTTAGCTAGTTTTACTTGTAAGTGGGGTTGGAAATGCTTTTCAGGCTCAGTACTGGGCTCAAAACATGCAGCCCTGAGGTCTCTCATGAAAGCAGGTGGTTAAATAGAAATTCGCTGCTCAGCTGACCCGGTAGTAGCAAACGTATGCCAAAAATGTACACAGAATGAGCTTTTCAGTGAATAGCAGCCAGGCACATTTTAGCTAGTTTTACTTGTAAATGGGGTTGAAAACGCTTTTCAGGATCAATACTGGGCTCAAAACATGCAGCCCTGAGGTCTCTCATGAAAGCAGGTGGTTAAATAGAAATTCGCTGCTCAGCTGACCCGGCAGGAGCAAACGTATGCTAAAAATGTACTCAGAATGAGCTTTTCAGTGAAGAGAAGCCAGGCACATTTTAGCTAGTTTTACTTGTAAGTGGGGTTGGAAACGCTTTTCAGGCTCAGTGCTGGGCTCAAAACATGCATCCCTGAGGTCTCTCATGAAAGCAGGTGGTTAAATAGAAATTCGCTGCTCAGCTGACCCGGCAGGAGCAAACGTATGCTAAAAATGTACTCAGAATGAGCTTTTCAGTGAAAAGCAGCCAGGCACATTTTAGCTAGTTTTACTTGTAAATAGGGTTGAAAACGCTTTTCAGGATCAATACTGGGCTCAAAACATGCAGCCCTGAGGTCTCTCATGAAAGAAGGTGGTTAAATAGAAATGTGCTGCTCAGCTGACCCGGCAGGAGCAAACGTATGCTAAAAATGTACTCAGAATGAGCTTTTCAGTGAAGAGAAGCCAGGCACATTTTAGCTAGTTTTACTTGTAAGTGGGGTTGGAAATGCTTTTCAGGCTCAGTACTGGGCTCAAAACATGCAGCCCTGAGGTCTCTCATGAAAGCAGGTGGTTAAATAGAAATTCGCTGCTCAGCTGACCCGGTAGTAGCAAACGTATGCCAAAAATGTACACAGAATGAGCTTTTCAGTGAATAGCAGCCAGGCACATTTTAGCTAGTTTTACTTGTAAATGGGGTTGAAAACGCTTTTCAGGATCAATACTGGGCTCAAAACATGCAGCCCTGAGGTCTCTCATGAAAGCAGACCCGGCAGGAGCAAACGTATGCTAAAAATGTACTCAGAATGAGCTTTTCAGTGAAGAGAAGCCAGGCACATTTTAGCTAGTTTTACTTGTAAGTGGGGTTGGAAACGCTTTTCAGGCTCAGTGCTGGGCTCAAAACATGCATCCCTGAGGTCTCTCATGAAAGCAGGTGGTTAAATAGAAATTCGCTGCTCAGCTGACCCGGCAGGAGCAAACGTATGCTAAAAATGTACTCAGAATGAGCTTTTCAGTGAAGAGAAGCCAGGCACATTTTAGCTAGTTTTACTTGTAAGTGGGGTTGGAAATGCTTTTCAGGCTAAGTACTGGGCTCAAAACATGCAGCCCTGAGGTCTCTCATGAAAGCAGGTGGTTAAATAGAAATTCACTGCTCAGCTGACCCGGTAGGAGCAAAGGTATGCCAAAAATTTTACACAGAATGAGCCTTTCAGTGAATAGCAGCCAGGCACATTTTAGCTAGTTTTACTTGTAAGTGGGGTTGGAAACGCTTTTCAGGATCAGTACTGGGCTCAAAACATGCAGCCCTGAGGTCTCTCATGATAGCAGGTGGTTAAATAGAAATTCGCTGCTCAGCTGACCCGGCAGGAGCAAACGTATGCTTAAAATGTACTCAGAATGAGCTTTTCAGTGAAGAGAAGCCAGGCACATTTTAGCTAGTTTTACTTGTAAGTGGGGTTGGAAATGCTTTTCAGGATCAGTACTGGGCTCAAAACATGCAGCCCTGAGGTCTCTCATGATAGCAGGTGGTTAAATAGAAATTCGCTGCTCAGCTGACCCGGCAGGAGCAAACGTATGCTAAAAATGTACTCAGAATGAGCTTTTCAGTGAAGAGAAGCCAGGCACATTTTAGCTAGTTTTACTTGTAAGTGGGGTTGGAAACGCTTTTCAGGCTCAGTACTGGGCTCAAAACATGCAGCCCTGAGGTCTCTCATGATAGCAGGTGGTTAAATAGAAATTCGCTGCTCAGCTGACCCGGCAGGAGCAAACGTATGCTTAAAATGTACTCAGAATGAGCTTTTCAGTGAAGAGAAGCCAGGCACATTTTAGTTAGTTTTACTTGTAAGTGGGGTTGGAAATGCTTTTCAGGCTCAGTACTGGACTCAAAACATGCAGCCCTGAGGTCTCTCATGATAGCAGGTGGTTAAATAGAAATTCGCTGCTCAGCTGACCCGGCAGGAGCAAACGTATGCTAAAAATGTACTCAGAATGAGCTTTTCAGTGAAGAGAAGCCAGGCACATTTTAGCTAGTTTTACTTGTAAGTGGGGTTGGAAACGCTTTTCAGGCTCAGTACTGGGCTCAAAACATGCAGCCCTGAGGTCTCTCATGAAAGCAGGTGGTTAATAGAAATTCGCTGCTCAGCTGACCCGGCAGGAGCAAACGTATGCTAAAAATGTACTCAGAATGAGCTTTTCAGTGAAGAGAAGCCAGGCACATTTTAGCTAGTTTTACTTGTAAGTGGGGTTGGAAATGCTTTTCAGGCTCAGTACTGGGCTCAAAACATGCAGCTCTGAGGTCTCTCATGAAAGCAGGTGGTTAAATAGAAATTCTCTGCTCAGCTGACCCGGTAGGAGGAAACATATGCCAAAAATGTACAGAGAATGAGCTTTTCAGTGAATAGCAGCCAGGCACATTTTAGCTAGTTTTACTTGTAAGTGGGGTTGGAAACGCTTTTCAGGATCAGTACTGGGCTCAAAACATGCAGCCCTGAGGTCTCTCATGATAGCAGGTGGTTAAATAGAAATTCGCTGCTCAGCTGACCCGGCAGGAGCAAACGTATGCTAAAAATGTACTCAGAATGAGCTTTTCAGTGAAGAGAAGCGAGGCACATTTTAGCTAGTTTTACTTGTAAGTGGGGTTGGAAACGCTTTTCAGGCTCAGTGCTGGGCTCAAAACATGCATCCCTGAGGTCTCTCATGAAAGCAGGTGGTTAAATAGAAATTCGCTGCTCAGCTGACCCGGCAGGAGCAAACGTATGCTAAAAATGTACCAGAATGAGCTTTTCAGTGAAGAGAAGCCAGGCACATTTTAGCTAGTTTTACTTGTAAGTGGGGTTGGAAGTGCTTTTCAGGCTCAGTACTGGGCTCAAAACATGCAGCTCTGAGGTCTCTCATGAAAGCAGGTGGTTAAATAGAAATTCTCTGCTCAGCTGACCCGGTAGGAGGAAACATATGCCAAAAATGTACAGAGAATGAGCTTTTCAGTGAATAGCAGCCAGGCACATTTTAGCTAGTTTTACTTGTAAGTGGGGTTGGAAACGCTTTTCAGGATCAGTACTGGGCTCAAAACATGCAGCCCTGAGGTCTCTCATGATAGCAGGTGGTTAAATAGAAATTCCCTGCTCAGCTGACCCGGCAGGAGCAAACGTATGCTAAAAATGTACTCAGAATGAGCTTTTCAGTGAAGAGAAGCGAGGCACATTTTAGCTAGTTTTACTTGTAAGTGGGGTTGGAAACGCTTTTCAGGCTCAGTGCTGGGCTCAAAACATGCATCCCTGAGGTCTCTCATGAAAGCAGGTGGTTAAATAGAAATTCGCTGCTCAGCTGACCCGGCAGGAGCAAACGTATGCTAAAAATGTACTCAGAATGAGCTTTTCAGTGAAAAGCAGCCAGGCACATTTTAGCTAGTTTTACTTGTAAATAGGGTTGAAAACGCTTTTCAGGATCAATACTGGGCTCAAAACATGCAGCCCTGAGGTCTCTCATGAAAGCAGGTGGTTAAATAGAAATTCGCTGCTCAGCTGACCCGGCAGGAGCAAACGTATGCTAAAAATGTACTCAGAATGAGCTTTTCAGTGAATAGCAGCCAGGCACATTTTAGCTAGTTTTACTTGTAAGTGGGGTTGGAAACGCTTTTCAGGATCAGTACTGGGCTCAAAACATGCAGCCCTGAGGTCTCTCGTGATAGCAGGTGGTTAAATAGAAATTCGCTGCTCAGCTGACCCGGTAGGAGCAAACGTATGCTTAAAATGTACTCAGAATGAGCTTTTCAGTGAAGAGAAGCCAGGCACATTTTAGCTAGTTTTACTTGTAAGTGGGGTTGGAAATGCTTTTCAGGCTCAGTACTGGGCTCAAAACATGCAGCCCTGAGGTCTCTCATGATAGCAGGTGATTAAATAGAAATTCGCTGCTCAGCTGACCCGGCAGGAGCAAACGTATGCTAAAAATGTACTCAGAATGAGCTTTTCAGTGAAGAGAAGCCAGGCACATTTTAGCTAGTTTTACTTGTAAGTGGGGTTGGAAATGCTTTTCAGGCTCAGTACTGGGCTCAAAACATGCAGCCCTGAGGTCTCTCATGAAAGCAGGTGGTTAAATAGAAATTCGCTGCTCAGCTGACCCGGTAGTAGCAAACGTATGCCAAAAATGTACACAGAATGAGCTTTTCAGTGAATAGCAGCCAGGCACATTTTAGCTAATTTTACTTGTAAATGGGGTTGAAAACGCTTTTCAGGATCAATACTGGGCTCAAAACATGCAGCCCTGAGGTCTCTCATGAAAGCAGGTGGTTAAATAGAAATTCGCTGCTCAGCTGACCCGGCAGGAGCAAACGTATGCTAAAAATGTACTCAGAATGAGCTTTTCAGTGAAGAGAAGCCAGGCACATTTTAGCTAGTTTTACTTGTAAGTGGGGTTGGAAACGCTTTTCAGGCTCAGTGCTGGGCTCAAAACATGCATCCCTGAGGTCTCTCATGAAAGCAGGTGGTTAAATAGAAATTCGCTGCTCAGCTGACCCGGCAGGAGCAAACGTATGCTAAAAATGTACTCAGAATGAGCTTTTCAGTGAAGAGAAGCCAGGCACATTTTAGCTAGTTTTACTTGTAAGTGGGGTTGGAAATGCTTTTCAGGCTAAGTACTGGGCTCAAAACATGCAGCCCTGAGGTCTCTCATGAAAGCAGGTGGTTAAATAGAAATTCACTGCTCAGCTGACCCGGTAGGAGCAAAGGTATGCCAAAAATTTTACACAGAATGAGCCTTTCAGTGAATAGCAGCCAGGCACATTTTAGCTAGTTTTACTTGTAAGTGGGGTTGGAAACGCTTTTCAGGATCAGTACTGGGCTCAAAACATGCAGCCCTGAGGTCTCTCATGATAGCAGGTGGTTAAATAGAAATTCGCTGCTCAGCTGACCCGGCAGGAGCAAACGTATGCTTAAAATGTACTCAGAATGAGCTTTTCAGTGAAGAGAAGCCAGGCACATTTTAGCTAGTTTTACTTGTAAGTGGGGTTGGAAATGCTTTTCAGGATCAGTACTGGGCTCAAAACATGCAGCCCTGAGGTCTCTCATGATAGCAGGTGGTTAAATAGAAAGTCGCTGCTCAGCTGACCCGGCAGGAGCAAACGTATGCTAAAAATGTACTCAGAATGAGCTTTTCAGTGAAGAGAAGCCAGGCACATTTTAGCTAGTTTTACTTGTAAGTGGGGTTGGAAACGCTTTTCAGGCTCAGTACTGGGCTCAAAACATGCAGCCCTGAGGTCTCTCATGAAAGCAGGTGGTTAAATAGAAATTCGCTGCTCAGCTGACCCGGCAGGAGCAAACGTATGCTAAAAATGTACTCAGAATGAGCTTTTCAGTGAAGAGAAGCCAGGCACATTTTAGCTAGTTTTACTTGTAAGTGGGGTTGGAAATGCTTTTCAGGCTCAGTACTGGGCTCAAAACATGCAGCTCGGAGGTCTCTCATGAAAGCAGGTGGTTAAATAGAAATTCTCTGCTCAGCTGACCCGGTAGGAGGAAACATATGCCAAAAATGTACAGAGAATGAGCTTTTCAATGAATAGCAGCCAGGCACATTTTAGCTAGTTTTACTTGTAAGTGGGGTTGGAACCGCTTTTCAGGATCAGTACTGGGCTCAAAACATGCAGCCCTGAGGTCTCTCATGATAGCAGGTGGTTAAATAGAAATTCGCTGCTCAGCTGACCCGGCAGGAGCAAACGTATGCTAAAAATGTACTCAGAATCAGCTTTTCAGTGAAGAGAAGCGAGGCACATTTTAGCTAGTTTTACTTGTAAGTGGGGTTGGAAACGCTTTTCAGGCTCAGTGCTGGGCTCAAAACATGCATCCCTGAGGTCTCTCATGAAAGCAGGTGGTTAAATAGAAATTCGCTGCTCAGCTGACCCGGCAGGAGCAAACGTATGCTAAAAATGTACTCAGAATGAGCTTTTCAGTGAAGAGAAGCCAGGCACATTTTAGCTAGTTTTACTTGTAAGTGGGGTTGGAAACGCTTTTCAGGATCAGTACTGGGCTCAAAACATGCAGCCCTGAGGTCTCTCATGATAGCAGGTGGTTAAATAGAAATTCGCTGCTCAGCTGACCCGGCAGGAGCAAACGTATGCTTAAAATGTACTCAGAATGAGCTTTTCAGTGAAGAGAAGCCAGGCACATTTTAGCTAGTTTTACTTGTAAGTGGGGTTGGAAATGCTTTTCAGGCTCAGTACTGGACTCAAAACATGCAGCCCTGAGGTCTCTCATGATAGCAGGTGGTTAAATAGAAATTCGCTGCTCAGCTGACCCGGCAGGAGCAAACGTATGCTAAAAATGTACTCAGAATGAGCTTTTCAGTGAAGAGAAGCCAGGCACATTTTAGCTAGTTTTACTTGTAAGTGGGGTTGGAAACGCTTTTCAGGCTCAGTACTGGGCTCAAAACATGCAGCCCTGAGGTCTCTCATGAAAGCAGGTGGTTAAATAGAAATTCGCTGCTCAGCTGACCCTGCAGGAGCAAACGTATGCTAAAAATGTACTCAGAATCAGCTTTTCAGTGAAGAGAAGCGAGGCACATTTTAGCTAGTTTTACTTGTAAGTGGGGTTGGAAACGCTTTTCAGGCTCAGTGCTGGGCTCAAAACATGCATCCTTGAGGTCTCTCATGAAAGCAGGTGGTTAAATAGAAATTCGCTGCTCAGCTGACCCGGCAGGACAAACGTATGCTAAAAATGTACTCAGAATGAGCTTTTCAGTGAAAAGCAGCCAGGCACATTTTAGCTAGTTTTACTTGTAAATGGGGTTGAAAACGCTTTTCAGGATCAATACTGGGCTCAAAACATGCAGCCCTGAGGTCTCTCATGAAAGCAGGTGGTTAAATAGAAATTCGCTGCTCAGCTGACCCGGCAGGAGCAAACGTATGCTAAAAATGTACTCAGAATGAGCTTTTCAGTGAATAGCAGCCAGGCACATTTTAGCTAGTTTTACTTGTAAGTGGGGTTGGAAACGCTTTTCAGGATCAGTACTGGGCTCAAAACATGCAGCCCTGAGGTCTCTCGTGATAGCAGGTGGTTAAATAGAAATTCGCTGCTCAGCTGACCCGGTAGGAGCAAACGTATGCTTAAAATGTACTCAGAATGAGCTTTTCAGTGAAGAGAAGCCGGGCACATTTTAGCTAGTTTTACTTGTAAGTGGGGTTGGAAATGCTTTTCAGGCTCAGTACTGGGCTCAAAACATGCAGCCCTGAGGTCTCTCATGATAGCAGGTGGTTAAATAGAAATTCTCTGCTCAGCTGACCCGGTAGGAGGAAACATATGCCAAAAATGTACAGAGAATGAGCTTTTCAGTGAATAGCAGCCAGGCACATTTTAGCTAGTTTTACTTGTAAGTGGGGTTGGAAACGCTTTTCAGGATCAGTACTGGGCTCAAAACATGCAGCCCTGAGGTCTCTCATGATAGCAGGTGGTTAAATAGAAATTCGCTGCTCAGCTGACCCGGCAGGAGCAAACGTATGCTAAAAATGTACTCAGAATCAGCTTTTCAGTGCAGAGAAGCGAGGCACATTTTAGCTAGTTTTACTTGTAAGTGGGGTTGGAAACGCTTTTCAGGCTCAGTGCTGGGCTCAAAACATGCATCCCTGAGGTCTCTCATGAAAGCAGGTGGTTAAATAGAAATTCGCTGCTCAGCTGACCCGGCAGGAGCAAACGTATGCTAAAAATGTACTCAGAATGAGCTTTTCAGTGAAAAGCAGCCAGGCACATTTTAGCTAGTTTTACTTGTAAATAGGGTTGAAAACGCTTTTCAGGATCAATACTGGGCTCAAAACATGCAGCCCTGAGGTCTCTCATGAAAGCAGGTGGTTAAATAGAAATTCGCTGCTCAGCTGACCCGGCAGGAGCAAACGTATGCTAAAAATGTACTCAGAATGAGCTTTTCAGTGAAGAGAAGCCAGGCACATTTTAGCTAGTTTTACTTGTAAGTGGGGTTGGAAATGCTTTTCAGGCTCAGTACTGGGCTCAAAACATGCAGCCCTGAGGTCTGTCATGAAAGCAGGTGGTTAAATAGAAATTCGCTGCTCAGCTGACCCGGTAGTAGCAAACGTATGCCAAAAATGTACACAGAATGAGCTTTTCAGTGAATAGCAGCCAGGCACATTTTAGCTAGTTTTACTTGTAAATGGGGTTGAAAACGCTTTTCAGGATCAATACTGGGCTCAAAACATGCAGCCCTGAGGTCTCTCATGAAAGCAGGTGGTTAAATAGAAATTCGCTGCTCAGCTGACCCGGCAGGAGCAAACGTATGCTAAAAATGTACTCAGAATGAGCTTTTCAGTGAAGAGAAGCCAGGCACATTTTAGCTAGTTTTACTTGTAAGTGGGGTTGGAAACGCTTTTCAGGCTCAGTGCTGGGCTCAAAACATGCATCCCTGAGGTCTCTCATGAAAGCAGGTGGTTAAATAGAAATTCACTGCTCAGCTGACCCGGTAGTAGCAAAGGTATGCCAAAAATTTTACACAGAATGAGCCTTTCAGTGAATAGCAGCCAGGCACATTTTAGCTAGTTTTACTTGTAAGTGGGGTTGGAAACGCTTTTCAGGATCAGTACTGGGCTCAAAACATGCAGCCCTGAGGTCTCTCATGATAGCAGGTGGTTAAATAGAAATTCGCTGCTCAGCTGACCCGGCAGGAGCAAACGTATGCTTAAAATGTACTCAGAATGAGCTTTTCAGTGAAGAGAAGCCAGGCACATTTTAGATAGTTTTACTTGTAAGTGGGGTTGGAAATGCTTTTCAGTATCAGTACTGGGCTCAAAACATGCAGCCCTGAGGTCTCTCATGATAGCAGGTGGTTAAATAGAAATTCGCTGCTCAGCTGACCCGGCAGGAGCAAACGTATGCTAAAAATGTACTCAGAATGAGCTTTTCAGTGAAGAGAAGCCAGGCACATTTTAGCTAGTTTTACTTGTAAGTGGGGTTGGAAACGCTTTTCAGGCTCAGTACTGGGCTCAAAACATGCAGCCCTGAGGTCTCTCATGAAAGCAGGTGGTTAAATAGAAATTCGCTGCTCAGCTGACCCGGCAGGAGCAAACGTATGCTAAAAATGTACTCAGAATGAGCTTTTCAGTGAAAAGCAGCCAGGCACATTTTAGCTAGTTTTACTTGTAAATGGGGTTGAAAACGCTTTTCAGGATCAATACTGGGCTCAAAACATGCAGCCCTGAGGTCTCTCATGAAAGCAGGTGGTTAAATAGAAATTCGCTGCTCAGCTGACCCGGCAGGAGCAAACGTATGCTAAAAATGTACTCAGAATGAGCTTTTCAGTGAAGAGAAGCCAGGCACATTTTAGCTAGTTTTACTTGTAAGTGGGGTTGGAAACGCTTTTCAGGATCAGTACTGGGCTCAAAACATGCAGCCCTGAGGTCTCTTGATAGCAGGTGGTTAAATAGAAATTCGCTGCTCAGCTGACCCGGCAGGAGCAAACGTATGCTTAAAATGTACTCAGAATGAGCTTTTCAGTGAAGAGAAGCCAGGCACATTTTAGCTAGTTTTACTTGTAAGTGGGGTTGGAAATGCTTTTCAGGCTCAGTACTGGACTCAAAACATGCAGCCCTGAGGTCTCTCATGATAGCAGGTGGTTAAATAGAAATTCGCTGCTCAGCTGACCCGGCAGGAGCAAACGTATGCTAAAAATGTACTCAGAATGAGCTTTTCAGTGAAGAGAAGCCAGGCACATTTTAGCTAGTTTTACTTGTAAGTGGGGTTGGAAACGCTTTTCAGGCTCAGTACTGGGCTCAAAACATGCAGCCCTGAGGTCTCTCATGAAAGCAGGTGGTTAAATAGAAATTCGCTGCTCAGCTGACCCGGCAGGAGCAAACGTATGCTAAAAATGTACTCAGAATGAGCTTTTCAGTGAAGAGAAGCCAGGCACATTTTAGCTAGTTTTACTTGTAAGTGGGGTTGGAAACGCTTTTCAGGCTCAGTACTGGGCTCAAAACATGCAGCCCTGAGGTCTCTCATGAAAGCAGGTGGTTAAATAGAAATTCGCTGCTCAGCTGACCCGGCAGGAGCAAACGTATGCTAAAAATGTACTCAGAATGAGCTTTTCAGTGAATAGCAGCCAGGCACATTTTAGCTAGTTTTACTTGTAAGTGGGGTTGGAAACGCTTTTCAGGATCAGTACTGGGCTCAAAACATGCAGCCCTGAGGTCTCTCATGAAAGCAGGTGGTTAAATAGAAATTCGCTGCTCAGCTGACCCGGCAGGAGCAAACGTATGCTAAAAATGTACTCAGAATGAGCTTTTCAGTGAAGAGAAGCCAGGCACATTTTAGCTAGTTTTACTTGTAAGTGGGGTTGGAAACGCTTTTCAGGATCAGTACTGGGCTCAAAACATGCAGCCCTGAGGTCTCTTGATAGCAGGTGGTTAAATAGAAATTCGCTGCTCAGCTGACCCGGCAGGAGCAAACGTATGCTTAAAATGTACTCAGAATGAGCTTTTCAGTGAAGAGAAGCCAGGCACATTTTAGCTAGTTTTACTTGTAAGTGGGGTTGGAAATGCTTTTCAGGCTCAGTACTGGACTCAAAACATGCAGCCCTGAGGTCTCTCATGATAGCAGGTGGTTAAATAGAAATTCGCTGCTCAGCTGACCCTGCAGGAGCAAACGTATGCTAAAAATGTACTCAGAATCAGCTTTTCAGTGAAGAGAAGCGAGGCACATTTTAGCTAGTTTTACTTGTAAGTGGGGTTGGAAACGCTTTTCAGGCTCAGTGCTGGGCTCAAAACATGCATCCCTGAGCTCTCTCATGAAAGCAGGTGGTTAAATAGAAATTCGCTGCTCAGCTGACCCGGCAGGAGCAAACGTATGCTAAAAATGTATTCAGAATGAGCTTTTCAGTGAAAAGCAGCCAGGCACATTTTAGCTAGTTTTACTTGTAAATGGGGTTGAAAACGCTTTTCAGGATCAATACTGGGCTCAAAACATGCAGCCCTGAGGTCTCTCATGAAAGCAGGTGGTTAAATAGAAATTCGCTGCTCAGCTGACCCGGCAGGAGCAAACGTATGCTAAAAATGTACTCAGAATGAGCTTTTCAGTGAATAGCAGCCAGGCACATTTTAGCTAGTTTTACTTGTAAGTGGGGTTGGAAACGCTTTTCAGGATCAGTACTGGGCTCAAAACATGCAGCCCTGAGGTCTCTCGTGATAGCAGGTGGTTAAATAGAAATTCGCTGCTCAGCTGACCCGGTAGGAGCAAACGTATGCTTAAAATGTACTCAGAATGAGCTTTTCAGTGAAGAGAAGCCAGGCACATTTTAGCTAGTTTTACTTGTAAGTGGGGTTGGAAATGCTTTTCAGGCTCAGTACTGGGCTCAAAACATGCAGCCCTGAGGTCTCTCATGATAGCAGGTGGTTAAATAGAAATTCTCTGCTCAGCTGACCCGGCAGGAGCAAACGTATGCTAAAAATGTACTCAGAATGAGCTTTTCAGTGAAGAGAAGCCAGGCACATTTTAGCTAGTTTTACTTGTAAGTGGGGTTGGAAACGCTTTTCAGGATCAGTACTGGGCTCAAAACATGCAGCCCTGAGGTCTCTTGATAGCAGGTGGTTAAATAGAAATTCGCTGCTCAGCTGACCCGGCAGGAGCAAACGTATGCTTAAAATGTACTCAGAATGAGCTTTTCAGTGAAGAGAAGCCAGGCACATTTTAGCTAGTTTTACTTGTAAGTGGGGTTGGAAATGCTTTTCAGGCTCAGTACTGGACTCAAAACATGCAGCCCTGAGGTCTCTCATGATAGCAGGTGGTTAAATAGAAATTCGCTGCTCAGCTGACCCTGCAGGAGCAAACGTATGCTAAAAATGTACTCAGAATCAGCTTTTCAGTGAAGAGAAGCGAGGCACATTTTAGCTAGTTTTACTTGTAAGTGGGGTTGGAAACGCTTTTCAGGCTCAGTGCTGGGCTCAAAACATGCATCCCTGAGCTCTCTCATGAAAGCAGGTGGTTAAATAGAAATTCGCTGCTCAGCTGACCCGGCAGGAGCAAACGTATGCTAAAAATGTATTCAGAATGAGCTTTTCAGTGAAAAGCAGCCAGGCACATTTTAGCTAGTTTTACTTGTAAATGGGGTTGAAAACGCTTTTCAGGATCAATACTGGGCTCAAAACATGCAGCCCTGAGGTCTCTCATGAAAGCAGGTGGTTAAATAGAAATTCGCTGCTCAGCTGACCCGGCAGGAGCAAACGTATGCTAAAAATGTACTCAGAATGAGCTTTTCAGTGAAGAGAAGCCAGGCACATTTTAGCTAGTTTTACTTGTAAGTGGGGTTGGAAACGCTTTTCAGGATCAGTACTGGGCTCAAAACATGCAGCCCTGAGGTCTCTTGATAGCAGGTGGTTAAATAGAAATTCGCTGCTCAGCTGACCCGGCAGGAGCAAACGTATGCTTAAAATGTACTCAGAATGAGCTTTTCAGTGAAGAGAAGCCAGGCACATTTTAGCTAGTTTTACTTGTAAGTGGGGTTGGAAATGCTTTTCAGGCTCAGTACTGGACTCAAAACATGCAGCCCTGAGGTCTCTCATGATAGCAGGTGGTTAAATAGAAATTCGCTGCTCAGCTGACCCTGCAGGAGCAAACGTATGCTAAAAATGTACTCAGAATCAGCTTTTCAGTGAAGAGAAGCGAGGCACATTTTAGCTAGTTTTACTTGTAAGTGGGGTTGGAAACGCTTTTCAGGCTCAGTGCTGGGCTCAAAACATGCATCCCTGAGCTCTCTCATGAAAGTAGGTGGTTAAATAGAAATTCGCTGCTCAGCTGACCCGGCAGGAGCAAACGTATGCTAAAAATGTATTCAGAATGAGCTTTTCAGTGAAAAGCAGCCAGGCACATTTTAGCTAGTTTTACTTGTAAATGGGGTTGAAAACGCTTTTCAGGATCAATACTGGGCTCAAAACATGCAGCCCTGAGGTCTCTCATGAAAGCAGGTGGTTAAATAGAAATTCGCTGCTCAGCTGACCCGGCAGGAGCAAACGTATGCTAAAAATGTACTCAGAATGAGCTTTTCAGTGAATAGCAGCCAGGCACATTTTAGCTAGTTTTACTTGTAAGTGGGGTTGGAAACGCTTTTCAGGATCAGTACTGGGCTCAAAACATGCAGCCCTGAGGTCTCTCGTGATAGCAGGTGGTTAAATAGAAATTCGCTGCTCAGCTGACCCGGTAGGAGCAAACGTATGCTTAAAATGTACTCAGAATGAGCTTTTCAGTGAAGAGAAGCCAGGCACATTTTAGCTAGTTTTACTTGTAAGTGGGGTTGGAAATGCTTTTCAGGCTCAGTACTGGGCTCAAAACATGCAGCCCTGAGGTCTCTCATGATAGCAGGTGGTTAAATAGAAATTCTCTGCTCAGCTGACCCGGTAGGAGGAAACATGTGCCAAAAATGTACAGAGAATGAGCTTTTCAGTGAATAGCAGCCAGGCACATTTTAGCTAGTTTTACTTGTAAGTGGGGTTGGAAACGCTTTTCAGGATCAGTACTGGGCTCAAAACATGCAGCCCTGAGGTCTCTCATGATAGCAGGTGGTTAAATAGAAATTCGCTGCTCAGCTGACCCGGCAGGAGCAAACGTATGCTAAAAATGTACTCAGAATGAGCTTTTCAGTGAAAAGCAGCCAGGCACATTTTAGCTAGTTTTACTTGTAAATGGGGTTGAAAACGCTTTTCAGGATCAATACTGGGCTCAAAACATGCAGCCCTGAGGTCTCTCATGAAAGCAGGTGGTTAAATAGAAATTCGCTGCTCAGCTGACCCGGCAGGAGCAAACGTATGCTAAAAATGTACTCAGAATGAGCTTTTCAGTGAAGAGAAGCCAGGCACATTTTAGCTAGTTTTACTTGTAAGTGGGGTTGGAAACGCTTTTCAGGATCAGTACTGGGCTCAAAACATGCAGCTCTGAGGTCTCTCATGAAAGCAGGTGGTTAAATAGAAATTCTCTGCTCAGCTGACCCGGCAGGAGCAAACGTATGCTAAAAATGTACTCAGAATGAGCTTTTCAGTGAAAAGCAGCCAGGCACATTTTAGCTAGTTTTACTTGTAAATGGGGTTGAAAACGCTTTTCAGGATCAATACTGGGCTCAAAACATGCAGCCCTGAGGTCTCTCATGAAAGCAGGTGGTTAAATAGAAATTCGCTGCTCAGCTGACCCGGCAGGAGCAAACGTATGCTAAAAATGTACTCAGAATGAGCTTTTCAGTGAAGAGAAGCCAGGCACATTTTAGCTAGTTTTACTTGTAAGTGGGGTTGGAAACGCTTTTCAGGATCAGTACTGGGCTCAAAACATGCAGCCCTGAGGTCTCTTGATAGCAGGTGGTTAAATAGAAATTCGCTGCTCAGCTGACCCGGCAGGAGCAAACGTATGCTTAAAATGTACTCAGAATGAGCTTTTCAGTGAAGAGAAGCCAGGCACATTTTAGCTAGTTTTACTTGTAAGTGGGGTTGGAAATGCTTTTCAGGCTCAGTACTGGACTCAAAACATGCAGCCCTGAGGTCTCTCATGATAGCAGGTGGTTAAATAGAAATTCGCTGCTCAGCTGACCCGGCAGGAGCAAACGTATGCTAAAAATGTACTCAGAATGAGCTTTTCAGTGAAGAGAAGCCAGGCACATTTTAGCTAGTTTTACTTGTAAGTGGGGTTGGAAACGCTTTTCAGGCTCAGTACTGGGCTCAAAACATGCAGCCCTGAGGTCTCTCATGAAAGCAGGTGGTTAAATAGAAATTCGCTGCTCAGCTGACCCGGCAGGAGCAAACGTATGCTAAAAATGTACTCAGAATGAGCTTTTCAGTGAAGAGAAGCCAGGCACATTTTAGCTAGTTTTACTTGTAAGTGGGGTTGGAAACGCTTTTCAGGCTCAGTACTGGGCTCAAAACATGCAGCCCTGAGGTCTCTCATGAAAGCAGGTGGTTAAATAGAAATTCGCTGCTCAGCTGACCCGGCAGGAGCAAACGTATGCTAAAAATGTACTCAGAATGAGCTTTTCAGTGAATAGCAGCCAGGCACATTTTAGCTAGTTTTACTTGTAAGTGGGGTTGGAAACGCTTTTCAGGATCAGTACTGGGCTCAAAACATGCAGCCCTGAGGTCTCTCATGATAGCAGGTGGTTAAATAGAAATTCGCTGCTCAGCTGACCCTGCAGGAGCAAACGTATGCTAAAAATGTACTCAGAATCAGCTTTTCAGTGAAGAGAAGCGAGGCACATTTTAGCTAGTTTTACTTGTAAGTGGGGTTGGAAACGCTTTTCAGGCTCAGTGCTGGGCTCAAAACATGCATCCCTGAGGTCTCTCATGAAAGCAGGTGGTTAAATAGAAATTCGCTGCTCAGCTGACCCGGCAGGAGCAAACGTATGCTAAAAATGTACTCAGAATGAGCTTTTCAGTGAAAAGCAGCCAGGCACATTTTAGCTAGTTTTACTTGTAAATGGGGTTGAAAACGCTTTTCAGGATCAATACTGGGCTCAAAACATGCAGCCCTGAGGTCTCTCATGAAAGCAGGTGGTTAAATAGAAATTCGCTGCTCAGCTGACCCGGCAGGAGCAAACGTATGCTAAAAATGTACTCAGAATGAGCTTTTCAGTGAATAGCAGCCAGGCACATTTTAGCTAGTTTTACTTTAAGTGGGGTTGGAAACGCTTTTCAGGATCAGTACTGGGCTCAAAACATGCAGCCCTGAGGTCTCTCGTGATAGCAGGTGGTTAAATAGAAATTCGCTGCTCAGCTGACCCGGTAGGAGCAAACGTATGCTTAAAATGTACTCTGAATGAGCTTTTCAGTGAAGAGAAGCCAGGCACATTTTAGCTAGTTTTACTTGTAAGTGGGGTTGGAAATGCTTTTCAGGCTCAGTACTGGGCTCAAAACATGCAGCCCTGAGGTCTCTCATGATAGCAGGTGGTTAAATAGAAATTCTCTGCTCAGCTGACCCGGTAGGAGGAAACATATGCCAAAAATGTACAGAGAATGAGCTTTTCAGTGAATAGCAGCCAGGCACATTTTAGCTAGTTTTACTTGTAAGTGGGGTTGGAAACGCTTTTCAGGATCAGTACTGGGCTCAAAACATGCAGCCCTGAGGTCTCTCATGATAGCAGGTGGTTAAATAGAAATTCGCTGCTCAGCTGACCCGGCAGGAGCAAACGTATGCTAAAAATGTACTCAGAATGAGCTTTTCAGTGAAAAGCAGCCAGGCACATTTTAGCTAGTTTTACTTGTAAGTGGGGTTGGAAACGCTTTTCAGGATCAGTACTGGGCTCAAAACATGCAGCCCTGAGGTCTCTCATGATAGCAGGTGGTTAAATAGAAATTCCCTGCTCAGCTGACCCGGCAGGAGCAAACGTATGCTAAAAATGTACTCAGAATGAGCTTTTCAGTGAAGAGAAGCGAGGCACATTTTAGCTAGTTTTACTTGTAAGTGGGGTTGGAAACGCTTTTCAGGCTCAGTGCTGGGCTCAAAACATGCATCCCTGAGGTCTCTCATGAAAGCAGGTGGTTAAATAGAAATTCGCTGCTCAGCTGACCCGGCAGGAGCAAACGTATGCTAAAAATGTACTCAGAATGAGCTTTTCAGTGAAAAGCAGCCAGGCACATTTTAGCTAGTTTTACTTGTAAATAGGGTTGAAAACGCTTTTCAGGATCAATACTGGGCTCAAAACATGCAGCCCTGAGGTCTCTCATGAAAGCAGGTGGTTAAATAGAAATTCGCTGCTCAGCTGACCCGGCAGGAGCAAACGTATGCTAAAAATGTACTCAGAATGAGCTTTTCAGTGAATAGCAGCCAGGCACATTTTAGCTAGTTTTACTTGTAAGTGGGGTTGGAAACGCTTTTCAGGATCAGTACTGGGCTCAAAACATGCAGCCCTGAGGTCTCTCGTGATAGCAGGTGGTTAAATAGAAATTCGCTGCTCAGCTGACCCGGTAGGAGCAAACGTATGCTTAAAATGTACTCAGAATGAGCTTTTCAGTGAAGAGAAGCCAGGCACATTTTAGCTAGTTTTACTTGTAAGTGGGGTTGGAAATGCTTTTCAGGCTCAGTACTGGGCTCAAAACATGCAGCCCTGAGGTCTCTCATGATAGCAGGTGATTAAATAGAAATTCGCTGCTCAGCTGACCCGGCAGGAGCAAACGTATGCTAAAAATGTACTCAGAATGAGCTTTTCAGTGAAGAGAAGCCAGGCACATTTTAGCTAGTTTTACTTGTAAGTGGGGTTGGAAATGCTTTTCAGGCTCAGTACTGGGCTCAAAACATGCAGCCCTGAGGTCTCTCATGAAAGCAGGTGGTTAAATAGAAATTCGCTGCTCAGCTGACCCGGTAGTAGCAAACGTATGCCAAAAATGTACACAGAATGAGCTTTTCAGTGAATAGCAGCCAGGCACATTTTAGCTAATTTTACTTGTAAATGGGGTTGAAAACGCTTTTCAGGATCAATACTGGGCTCAAAACATGCAGCCCTGAGGTCTCTCATGAAAGCAGGTGGTTAAATAGAAATTCGCTGCTCAGCTGACCCGGCAGGAGCAAACGTATGCTAAAAATGTACTCAGAATGAGCTTTTCAGTGAAGAGAAGCCAGGCACATTTTAGCTAGTTTTACTTGTAAGTGGGGTTGGAAACGCTTTTCAGGCTCAGTGCTGGGCTCAAAACATGCATCCCTGAGGTCTCTCATGAAAGCAGGTGGTTAAATAGAAATTCGCTGCTCAGCTGACCCGGCAGGAGCAAACGTATGCTAAAAATGTACTCAGAATGAGCTTTTCAGTGAAGAGAAGCCAGGCACATTTTAGCTAGTTTTACTTGTAAGTGGGGTTGGAAATGCTTTTCAGGCTAAGTACTGGGCTCAAAACATGCAGCCCTGAGGTCTCTCATGAAAGCAGGTGGTTAAATAGAAATTCACTGCTCAGCTGACCCGGTAGGAGCAAAGGTATGCCAAAAATTTTACACAGAATGAGCCTTTCAGTGAATAGCAGCCAGGCACATTTTAGCTAGTTTTACTTGTAAGTGGGGTTGGAAACGCTTTTCAGGATCAGTACTGGGCTCAAAACATGCAGCCCTGAGGTCTCTCATGATAGCAGGTGGTTAAATAGAAATTCGCTGCTCAGCTGACCCGGCAGGAGCAAACGTATGCTTAAAAAATGTACTCAGAATGAGCTTTTCAGTGAAGAGAAGCCAGGCACATTTTAGCTAGTTTTACTTGTAAGTGGGGTTGGAAATGCTTTTCAGGATCAGTACTGGGCTCAAAACATGCAGCCCTGAGGTCTCTCATGATAGCAGGTGGTTAAATAGAAATTCGCTGCTCAGCTGACCCGGCAGGAGCAAACGTATGCTAAAAATGTACTCAGAATGAGCTTTTCAGTGAAGAGAAGCCAGGCACATTTTAGCTAGTTTTACTTGTAAGTGGGGTTGGAAACGCTTTTCAGGCTCAGTACTGGGCTCAAAACATGCAGCCCTGAGGTCTCTCATGAAAGCAGGTGGTTAAATAGAAATTCGCTGCTCAGCTGACCCGGCAGGAGCAAACGTATGCTAAAAATGTACTCAGAATGAGCTTTTCAGTGAAGAGAAGCCAGGCACATTTTAGCTAGTTTTACTTGTAAGTGGGGTTGGAAATGCTTTTCAGGCTCAGTACTGGGCTCAAAACATGCAGCTCGGAGGTCTCTCATGAAAGCAGGTGGTTAAATAGAAATTCTCTGCTCAGCTGACCCGGTAGGAGGAAACATATGCCAAAAATGTACAGAGAATGAGCTTTTCAGTGAATAGCAGCCAGGCACATTTTAGCTAGTTTTACTTGTAAGTGGGGTTGGAACCGCTTTTCAGGATCAGTACTGGGCTCAAAACATGCAGCCCTGAGGTCTCTCATGATAGCAGGTGGTTAAATAGAAATTCGCTGCTCAGCTGACCCGGCAGGAGCAAACGTATGCTAAAAATGTACTCAGAATCAGCTTTTCAGTGAAGAGAAGCGAGGCACATTTTAGCTAGTTTTACTTGTAAGTGGGGTTGGAAACGCTTTTCAGGCTCAGTGCTGGGCTCAAAACATGCATCCCTGAGGTCTCTCATGAAAGCAGGTGGTTAAATAGAAATTTGCTGCTCAGCTGACCCGGCAGGAGCAAACGTATGCTAAAAATGTACTCAGAATGAGCTTTTCAGTGAAAAGCAGCCAGGCACATTTTAGCTAGTTTTACTTGTAAATGGGGTTGAAAACGCTTTTCAGGATCAATACTGGGCTCAAAACATGCAGCCCTGAGGTCTCTCATGAAAGCAGGTGGTTAAATAGAAATTCGCTGCTCAGCTGACCCGGCAGGAGCAAACGTATGCTAAAAATGTACTCAGAATGAGCTTTTTAGTGAAGAGAAGCCAGGCACATTTTAGCTAGTTTTACTTGTAAGTGGGGTTGGAAACGCTTTTCAGGATCAGTACTGGGCTCAAAACATGCAGCCCTGAGGTCTCTCATGATAGCAGGTGGTTAAATAGAAATTCGCTGCTCAGCTGACCCGGCAGGAGCAAACGTATGCTTAAAATGTACTCAGAATGAGCTTTTCAGTGAAGAGAAGCCAGGCACATTTTAGCTAGTTTTACTTGTAAGTGGGGTTGGAAATGCTTTTCAGGCTCAGTACTGGACTCAAAACATGCAGCCCTGAGGTCTCTCATGATAGCAGGTGGTTAAATAGAAATTCGCTGCTCAGCTGACCCGGCAGGAGCAAACGTATGCTAAAAATGTACTCAGAATGAGCTTTTCAGTGAAGAGAAGCCAGGCACATTTTAGCTAGTTTTACTTGTAAGTGGGGTTGGAAACGCTTTTCAGGCTCAGTACTGGGCTCAAAACATGCAGCCCTGAGGTCTCTCATGAAAGCAGGTGGTTAAATAGAAATTCGCTGCTCAGCTGACCCGGCAGGAGCAAACGTATGCTAAAAATGTACTCAGAATGAGCTTTTCAGTGAAGAGAAGCCAGGCACATTTTAGCTAGTTTTACTTGTAAGTGGGGTTGGAAATGCTTTTCAGGCTCAGTACTGGGCTCAAAACATGCAGCTCTGAGGTCTCTCATGAAAGCAGGTGGTTAAATAGAAATTCTCTGCTCAGCTGACCCGGTAGGAGGAAACATATGCCAAAAATGTACAGAGAATGAGCTTTTCAGTGAATAGCAGCCAGGCACATTTTAGCTAGTTTTACTTGTAAGTGGGGTTGGAAACGCTTTTCAGGATCAGTACTGGGCTCAAAACATGCAGCCCTGAGGTCTCTCATGATAGCAGGTGGTTAAATAGAAATTCGCTGCTCAGCTGACCCTGCAGGAGCAAACGTATGCTAAAAATGTACTCAGAATCAGCTTTTCAGTGAAGAGAAGCGAGGCACATTTTAGCTAGTTTTACTTGTAAGTGGGGTTGGAAACGCTTTTCAGGCTCAGTGCTGGGCTCAAAACATGCGTCTCTCATGAAAGCAGGTGGTTAAATTGAAATTCGCTGCTCAGCTGACCCGGCAGGAGCAAACGTATGCTAAAAATGTACTCAGAATGAGCTTTTCAGTGAAAAGCAGCCAGGCACATTTTAGCTAGTTTTACTTGTAAATGGGGTTGAAAACGCTTTTCAGGATCAATACTGGGCTCAAAACATGCAGCCCTGAGGTCTCTCATGAAAGCAGGTGGTTAAATAGAAATTCGCTGCTCAGCTGACCCGGCAGGAGCAAACGTATGCTAAAAATGTACTCAGAATGAGCTTTTCAGTGAATAGCAGCCAGGCACATTTTAGCTAGTTTTACTTTTAAGTGGGGTTGGAAACGCTTTTCAGGATCAGTACTGGGCTCAAAACATGCAGCCCTGAGGTCTCTCGTGATAGCAGGTGGTTAAATAGAAATTCGCTGCTCAGCTGACCCGGTAGGAGCAAACGTATGCTTAAAATGTACTCAGAATGAGCTTTTCAGTGAAGAGAAGCCGGGCACATTTTAGCTAGTTTTACTTGTAAGTGGGGTTGGAAATGCTTTTCAGGCTCAGTACTGGGCTCAAAACATGCAGCCCTGAGGTCTCTCATGATAGCAGGTGGTTAAATAGAAATTCTCTGCTCAGCTGACCCGGTAGGAGGAAACATATGCCAAAAATGTACAGAGAATGAGCTTTTCAGTGAATAGCAGCCAGGCACATTTTAGCTAGTTTTACTTGTAAGTGGGGTTGGAAACGCTTTTCAGGATCAGTACTGGGCTCAAAACATGCAGCCCTGAGGTCTCTCATGATAGCAGGTGGTTAAATAGAAATTCGCTGCTCAGCTGACCCGGCAGGAGCAAACGTATGCTAAAAATGTACTCAGAATCAGCTTTTCAGTGAAGAGAAGCGAGGCACATTTTAGCTAGTTTTACTTGTAAGTGGGGTTGGAAACGCTTTTCAGGCTCAGTGCTGGGCTCAAAACATGCATCCCTGAGGTCTCTCATGAAAGCAGGTGGTTAAATAGAAATTCGCTGCTCAGCTGACCCGGCAGGAGCAAACGTATGCTAAAAATGTACTCAGAATGAGCTTTTCAGTGAAAAGCAGCCAGGCACATTTTAGCTAGTTTTACTTGTAAATGGGGTTGAAAACGCTTTTCAGGATCAATACTGGGCTCAAAACATGCAGCCCTGAGGTCTCTCATGAAAGCAGGTGGTTAAATAGAAATTCGCTGCTCAGCTGACCCGGCAGGAGCAAACGTATGCTAAAAATGTACTCAGAATGAGCTTTTCAGTGAAGAGAAGCCAGGCACATTTTAGCTAGTTTTACTTGTAAGTGGGGTTGGAAACGCTTTTCAGGATCAGTACTGGGCTCAAAACATGCAGCCCTGAGGTCTCTCATGATAGCAGGTGGTTAAATAGAAATTCGCTGCTCAGCTGACCCGGCAGGAGCAAACGTATGCTTAAAATGTACTCAGAATGAGCTTTTCAGTGAAGAGAAGCCAGGCACATTTTAGCTAGTTTTACTTGTAAGTGGGGTTGGAAATGCTTTTCAGGCTCAGTACTGGGCTCAAAACATGCAGCCCTGAGGTCTCTCATGATAGCAGGTGATTAAATAGAAATTTGCTGCTCAGCTGACCCGGCAGGAGCAAACGTATGCTAAAAATGTACTCAGAATGAGCTTTTCAGTGAAGAGAAGCCAGGCACATTTTACCTAGTTTTACTTGTAAGTGGGGTTGGAAATGCTTTTCAGGCTCAGTACTGGGCTCAAAACATGCAGCCCTGAGGTCTCTCATGAAAGCAGGTGGTTAAATAGAAATTCGCTGCTCAGCTGACCCGGCAGGAGCAAACGTATGCTAAAAATGTACTCAGAATGAGCTTTTCAGTGAAAAGCAGCCAGGCACATTTTAGCTAGTTTTACTTGTAAATAGGGTTGAAAACGCTTTTCAGGATCAATGCTGGGCTCAAAACATGCAGCCCTGAGGTCTCTCATGAAAGCAGGTGGTTAAATAGAAATTCGCTGCTCAGCTGACCCGGCAGGAGCAAACGTATGCTAAAAATGTACTCAGAATGAGCTTTTCAGTGAAAAGCAGCCAGGCACATTTTAGCTAGTTTTACTTGTAAATAGGGTTGAAAACGCTTTTCAGGATCAATACTGGGCTCAAAACATGCAGCCCTGAGGTCTCTCATGAAAGCAGGTGGTTAAATAGAAATTCGCTGCTCAGCTGACCCGGCAGGAGCAAACGTATGCTAAAAATTTACTCAGAATGAGCTTTTCAGTGAATAGCAGCCAGGCACATTTTAGCTAGTTTTACTTGTAAGTGGGGTTGGAAACGCTTTTCAGGATCAGTACTGGGCTCAAAACATGCAGCCCCGAGGTCTCTCGTGATAGCAGGTGGTTAAATAGAAATTCGCTGCTCAGCTGACCCGGTAGGAGCAAACGTATGCTTAAAATGTACTCAGAATGAGCTTTTCAGTGAAGAGAAGCCAGGCACATTTTAGCTAGTTTTACTTGTAAGTGGGGTTGGAAATGCTTTTCAGGCTCAGTACTGGGCTCAAAACATGCAGCCCTGAGGTTTTTCATGATAGCAGGTGATTAAATAGAAATTCGCTGCTCAGCTGACCCGGCAGGAGCAAACGTATGCTAAAAATGTACTCAGAATGAGCTTTTCAGTGAAGAGAAGCCAGGCACATTTTAGCTAGTTTTACTTGTAAGTGGGGTTGGAAATGCTTTTCAGGCTCAGTACTGGGCTCAAAACATGCAGCCCTGAGGTCTGTCATGAAAGCAGGTGGTTAAATAGAAATTCGCTGCTCAGCTGACCCGGTAGTAGCAAACGTATGCCAAAAATGTACACAGAATGAGCTTTTCAGTGAATAGCAGCCAGGCACATTTTAGCTAGTTTTACTTGTAAATGGGGTTGAAAACGCTTTTCAGGATCAATACTGGGCTCAAAACATGCAGCCCTGAGGTCTCTCATGAAAGCAGGTGGTTAAATAGAAATTCGCTGCTCAGCTGACCCGGCAGGAGCAAACGTATGCTAAAAATGTACTCAGAATGAGCTTTTCAGTGAAGAGAAGCCAGGCACATTTTAGCTAGTTTTACTTGTAAGTGGGGTTGGAAACGCTTTTCAGGCTCAGTGCTGGGCTCAAAACATGCATCCCTGAGGTCTCTCATGAAAGCAGGTGGTTAAATAGAAATTCACTGCTCAGCTGACCCGGTAGGAGCAAAGGTATGCCAAAAATTTTACACAGAATGAGCCTTTCAGTGAATAGCAGCCAGGCACATTTTAGCTAGTTTTACTTGTAAGTGGGGTTGGAAACGCTTTTCAGGATCAGTACTGGGCTCAAAACATGCAGCCCTGAGGTCTCTCATGATAGCAGGTGGTTAAATAGAAATTCGCTGCTCAGCTGACCCGGCAGGAGCAAACGTATGCTTAAAATGTACTCAGAATGAGCTTTTCAGTGAAGAGAAGCCAGGCACATTTTAGCTAGTTTTACTTGTAAGTGGGGTTGGAAATGCTTTTCAGGCTCAGTACTGGACTCAAAACATGCAGCCCTGAGGTCTCTCATGATAGCAGGTGGTTAAATAGAAATTCGCTGCTCAGCTGACCCGGCAGGAGCAAACGTATGCTAAAAATGTACTCAGAATGAGCTTTTCAGTGAAGAGAAGCCAGGCACATTTTAGCTAGTTTTACTTGTAAGTGGGGTTGGAAACGCTTTTCAGGCTCAGTACTGGGCTCAAAACATGCAGCCCTGAGGTCTCTCATGAAAGCAGGTGGTTAAATAGAAATTCTCTGCTCAGCTGACCCGGCAGGAGCAAACGTATGCTAAAAATGTACTCAGAATGAGCTTTTCAGTGAAAAGCAGCCAGGCACATTTTAGCTAGTTTTACTTGTAAATGGGGTTGAAAACGCTTTTCAGGATCAATACTGGGCTCAAAACATGCAGCCCTGAGGTCTCTCATGAAAGCAGGTGGTTAAATAGAAATTCGCTGCTCAGCTGACCCGGCAGGAGCAAACGTATGCTAAAAATGTACTCAGAATGAGCTTTTCAGTGAAGAGAAGCCAGGCACATTTTAGCTAGTTTTACTTGTAAGTGGGGTTGGAAACGCTTTTCAGGATCAGTACTGGGCTCAAAACATGCAGCCCTGAGGTCTCTCATGAAAGCAGGTGGTTAAATAGAAATTCGCTGCTCAGCTGACCCGGCAGGAGCAAACGTATGCTAAAAATGTACTCAGAATGAGCTTTTCAGTGAAGAGAAGCCAGGCACATTTTAGCTAGTTTTACTTGTAAGTGGGGTTGGAAACGCTTTTCAGGCTCAGTACTGGGCTCAAAACATGCAGCCCTGAGGTCTCTCATGAAAGCAGGTGGTTAAATAGAAATTCGCTGCTCAGCTGACCCGGCAGGAGCAAACGTATGCTAAAAATGTACTCAGAATGAGCTTTTCAGTGAATAGCAGCCAGGCACATTTTAGCTAGTTTTACTTGTAAGTGGGGTTGGAAACGCTTTTCAGGATCAGTACTGGGCTCAAAACATGCAGCCCTGAGGTCTCTCATGATAGCAGGTGGTTAAATAGAAATTCGCTGCTCAGCTGACCCTGCAGGAGCAAACGTATGCTAAAAATGTACTCAGAATCAGCTTTTCAGTGAAGAGAAGCGAGGCACATTTTAGCTAGTTTTACTTGTAAGTGGGGTTGGAAACGCTTTTCAGGCTCAGTGCTGGGCTCAAAACATGCATCCCTGAGGTCTCTCATGAAAGCAGGTGGTTAAATAGAAATTCGCTGCTCAGCTGACCCGGCAGGAGCAAACGTATGCTAAAAATCTACTCAGAATGAGCTTTTCAGTGAAAAGCAGCCAGGCACATTTTAGCTAGTTTTACTTGTAAATGGGGTTGAAAACGCTTTTCAGGATCAATACTGGGCTCAAAACATGCAGCCCTGAGGTCTCTCATGAAAGCAGGTGGTTAAATAGAAATTCGCTGCTCAGCTGACCCGGCAGGAGCAAACGTATGCTAAAAATGTACTCAGAATGAGCTTTTCAGTGAATAGCAGCCAGGCACATTTTAGCTAGTTTTACTTGTAAGTGGGGTTGGAAACGCTTTTCAGGATCAGTACTGGGCTCAAAACATGCAGCCCTGAGGTCTCTCGTGATAGCAGGTGGTTAAATAGAAATTCGCTGCTCAGCTGACCCGGTAGGAGCAAACGTATGCTTAAAATGTACTCAGAATGAGCTTTTCAGTGAAGAGAAGCCAGGCACATTTTAGCTAGTTTTACTTGTAAGTGGGGTTGGAAATGCTTTTCAGGCTCAGTACTGGGCTCAAAACATGCAGCCCTGAGGTCTCTCATGATAGCAGGTGGTTAAATAGAAATTCTCTGCTCAGCTGACCCGGTAGGAGGAAACATATGCCAAAAATAAACAGAGAATGAGCTTTTCAGTGAATAGCAGCCAGGCACATTTTAGCTAGTTTTACTTGTAAGTGGGGTTGGAAACGCTTTTCAGGATCAGTACTGGGCTCAAAACATGCAGCCCTGAGGTCTCTCATGATAGCAGGTGGTTAAATAGAAATTCGCTGCTCAGCTGACCCGGCAGGAGCAAACGTATGCTAAAAATGTACTCAGAATGAGCTTTTCAGTGAAAAGCAGCCAGGCACATTTTAGCTAGTTTTACTTGTAAATGGGGTTGAAAACGCTTTTCAGGATCAATACTGGGCTCAAAACATGCAGCCCTGAGGTCTCTCATGAAAGCAGGTGGTTAAATAGAAATTCGCTGCTCAGCTGACCCGGCAGGAGCAAACGTATGCTAAAAATGTACTCAGAATGAGCTTTTCAGTGAAGAGAAGCCAGGCACATTTTAGCTAGTTTTACTTGTAAGTGGGGTTGGAAACGCTTTTCAGGATCAGTACTGGGCTCAAAACATGCAGCTCTGAGGTCTCTCATGAAAGCAGGTGGTTAAATAGAAATTCTCTGCTCAGCTGACCCGGCAGGAGCAAACGTATGCTAAAAATGTACTCAGAATGAGCTTTTCAGTGAAAAGCAGCCAGGCACATTTTAGCTAGTTTTACTTGTAAATGGGGTTGAAAACGCTTTTCAGGATCAATACTGGGCTCAAAACATGCAGCCCTGAGGTCTCTCATGAAAGCAGGTGGTTAAATAGAAATTCGCTGCTCAGCTGACCCGGCAGGAGCAAACGTATGCTAAAAATGTACTCAGAATGAGCTTTTCAGTGAAGACAAGCCAGGCACATTTTAGCTAGTTTTACTTTTAAGTGGGGTTGGAAACGCTTTTCAGGATCAGTACTGGGCTCAAAACATGCAGCCCTGAGGTCTCTTGATAGCAGGTGGTTAAATAGAAATTCGCTGCTCAGCTGACCCGGCAGGAGCAAACGTATGCTTAAAATGTACTCAGAATGAGCTTTTCAGTGAAGAGAAGCCAGGCACATTTTAGCTAGTTTTACTTGTAAGTGGGGTTGGAAATGCTTTTCAGGCTCAGTACTGGACTCAAAACATGCAGCCCTGAGGTCTCTCATGATAGCAGGTGGTTAAATAGAAATTCGCTGCTCAGCTGACCCGGCAGGAGCAAACGTATGCTAAAAATGTACTCAGAATGAGCTTTTCAGTGAAGAGAAGCCAGGCACATTTTAGCTAGTTTTACTTGTAAGTGGGGTTGGAAACGCTTTTCAGGCTCAGTACTGGGCTCAAAACATGCAGCCCTGAGGTCTCTCATGAAAGCAGGTGGTTAAATAGAAATTCGCTGCTCAGCTGACCCGGCAGGAGCAAACGTATGCTAAAAATGTACTCAGAATGAGCTTTTCAGTGAAGAGAAGCCAGGCACATTTTAGCTAGTTTTACTTGTAAGTGGGGTTGGAAACGCTTTTCAGGCTCAGTACTGGGCTCAAAACATGCAGCCCTGAGGTCTCTCATGAAAGCAGGTGGTTAAATAGAAATTCGCTGCTCAGCTGACCCGGCAGGAGCAAACGTATGCTAAAAATGTACTCAGAATGAGCTTTTCAGTGAATAGCAGCCAGGCACATTTTAGCTAGTTTTACTTGTAAGTGGGGTTGGAAACGCTTTTCAGGATCAGTACTGGGCTCAAAACATGCAGCCCTGAGGTCTCTCATGATAGCAGGTGGTTAAATAGAAATTCGCTGCTCAGCTGACCCTGCAGGAGCAAACGTATGCTAAAAATGTACTCAGAATCAGCTTTTCAGTGAAGAGAAGCGAGGCACATTTTAGCTAGTTTTACTTGTAAGTGGGGTTGGAAACGCTTTTCAGGCTCAGTGCTGGGCTCAAAACATGCATCCCTGAGGTCTCTCATGAAAGCAGGTGGTTAAATAGAAATTCGCTGCTCAGCTGACCCGGCAGGAGCAAACGTATGCTAAAAATGTACTCAGAATGAGCTTTTCAGTGAAAAGCAGCCAGGCACATTTTAGCTAGTTTTACTTGTAAATGGGGTTGAAAACGCTTTTCAGGATCAATACTGGGCTCAAAACATGCAGCCCTGAGGTCTCTCATGAAAGCAGGTGGTTAAATAGAAATTCGCTGCTCAGCTGACCCGGCAGGAGCAAACGTATGCTAAAAATGTACTCAGAATGAGCTTTTCAGTGAATAGCAGCCAGGCACATTTTAGCTAGTTTTACTTGTAAGTGGGGTTGGAAACGCTTTTCAGGATCAGTACTGGGCTCAAAACATGCAGCCCTGAGGTCTCTCGTGATAGCAGGTGGTTAAATAGAAATTCGCTGCTCAGCTGACCCGGTAGGAGCAAACGTATGCTTAAAATGTACTCTGAATGAGCTTTTCAGTGAAGAGAAGCCAGGCACATTTTAGCTAGTTTTACTTGTAAGTGGGGTTGGAAATGCTTTTCAGGCTCAGTACTGGGCTCAAAACATGCATCCCTGAGGTCTCTCATGAAAGCAGGTGGTTAAATAGAAATTCGCTGCTCAGCTGACCCGGCAGGAGCAAACGTATGCTAAAAATGTACTCAGAATGAGCTTTTCAGTGAAAAGCAGCCAGGCACATTTTAGCTAGTTTTACTTGTAAATGGGGTTGAAAACGCTTTTCAGGATCAATACTGGGCTCAAAACATGCAGCCCTGAGGTCTCTCATGAAAGCAGGTGGTTAAATAGAAATTCGCTGCTCAGCTGACCCGGCAGGAGCAAACGTATGCTAAAAATGTACTCAGAATGAGCTTTTCAGTGAATAGCAGCCAGGCACATTTTAGCTAGTTTTACTTGTAAGTGGGGTTGGAAACGCTTTTCAGGATCAGTACTGGGCTCAAAACATGCAGCCCTGAGGTCTCTCGTGATAGCAGGTGGTTAAATAGAAATTCGCTGCTCAGCTGACCCGGTAGGAGCAAACGTATGCTTAAAATGTACTCTGAATGAGCTTTTCAGTGAAGAGAAGCCAGGCACATTTTAGCTAGTTTTACTTGTAAGTGGGGTTGGAAATGCTTTTCAGGCTCAGTACTGGGCTCAAAACATGCAGCCCTGAGGTCTCTCATGATAGCAGGTGGTTAAATAGAAATTCTCTGCTCAGCTGACCCGGTAGGAGGAAACATATGCCAAAAATGTACAGAGAATGAGCTTTTCAGTGAATAGCAGCCAGGCACATTTTAGCTAGTTTTACTTGTAAGTGGGGTTGGAAACGCTTTTCAGGATCAGTACTGGGCTCAAAACATGCAGCCCTGAGGTCTCTCATGATAGCAGGTGGTTAAATAGAAATTCGCTGCTCAGCTGACCCGGCAGGAGCAAACGTATGCTAAAAATGTACTCAGAATGAGCTTTTCAGTGAAAAGCAGCCAGGCACATTTTAGCTAGTTTTACTTGTAAATGGGGTTGAAAACGCTTTTCAGGATCAATACTGGGCTCAAAACATGCAGCCCTGAGGTCTCTCATGAAAGCAGGTGGTTAAATAGAAATTCGCTGCTCAGCTGACCCGGCAGGAGCAAACGTATGCTTAAAATGTACTCAGAATGAGCTTTTCAGTGAAGAGAAGCCAGGCACATTTTAGTTAGTTTTACTTGTAAGTGGGGTTGGAAATGCTTTTCAGGCTCAGTACTGGACTCAAAACATGCAGCCCTGAGGTCTCTCATGATAGCAGGTGGTTAAATAGAAATTTGCTGCTCAGCTGACCCGGCAGGAGCAAACGTATGCTAAAAATGTACTCAGAATGAGCTTTTCATTGAAGAGAAGCCAGGCACATTTTAGCTAGTTTTACTTGTAAGTGGGGTTGGAAACGCTTTTCAGGCTCAGTACTGGGCTCAAAACATGCAGCCCTGAGGTCTCTCATGATAGCAGGTGGTTAAATAGAAATTCGCTGCTCAGCTGACCCGGCAGGAGCAAACGTATGCTAAAAATGTACTCAGAATGAGCTTTTCAGTGAATAGCAGCCAGGCACATTTTAGCTAGTTTTACTTGTAAGTGGGGTTGGAAACGCTTTTCAGGATCAGTACTGGGCTCAAAACATGCAGCCCTGAGGTCTCTCGTGATAGCAGGTGGTTAAATAGAAATTCGCTGCTCAGCTGACCCGGTAGGAGCAAACGTATGCTTAAAATGTACTCAGAATGAGCTTTTCAGTGAAGAGAAGCCAGGCACATTTTAGCTAGTTTTACTTGTAAGTGGGGTTGGAAATGCTTTTCAGGCTCAGTACTGGGCTCAAAACATGCAGCCCTGAGGTCTCTCATGATAGCAGGTGATTAAATAGAAATTCGCTGCTCAGCTGACCCGGCAGGAGCAAACGTATGCTAAAAATGTACTCAGAATGAGCTTTTCAGTGAAGAGAAGCCAGGCACATTTTAGCTAGTTTTACTTGTAAGTGGGGTTGGAAATGCTTTTCAGGCTCAGTACTGGGCTCAAAACATGCAGCCCTGAGGTCTCTCATGAAAGCAGGTGGTTAAATAGAAATTCGCTGCTCAGCTGACCCGGTAGTAGCAAACGTATGCCAAAAATGTACACAGAATGAGTTTTCAGTGAATAGCAGCCAGGCACATTTTAGCTAGTTTTACTTGTAAATGGGGTTGAAAACGCTTTTCAGGATCAATACTGGGCTCAAAACATGCAGCCCTGAGGTCTCTCATGAAAGCAGGTGGTTAAATAGAAATTCGCTGCTCAGCTGACCCGGCAGGAGCAAACGTATGCTAAAAATGTACTCAGAATGAGCTTTTCAGTGAAGAGAAGCCAGGCACATTTTAGCTAGTTTTACTTGTAAGTGGGGTTGGAAACGCTTTTCAGGCTCAGTGCTGGGCTCAAAACATGCATCCCTGAGGTCTCTCATGAAAGCAGGTGGTTAAATAGAAATTCGCTGCTCAGCTGACCCGGCAGGAGCAAACGTATGCTAAAAATGTACTCAGAATGAGCTTTTCAGTGAAGAGAAGCCAGGCACATTTTAGCTAGTTTTACTTGTAAGTGGGGTTGGAAATGCTTTTCAGGCTAAGTACTGGGCTCAAAACATGCAGCCCTGAGGTCTCTCATGAAAGCAGGTGGTTAAATAGAAATTCACTGCTCAGCTGACCCGGTAGGAGCAAAGGTATGCCAAAAATTTTACACAGAATGAGCCTTTCAGTGAATAGCAGCCAGGCACATTTTAGCTAGTTTTACTTGTAAGTGGGGTTGGAAACGCTTTTCAGGATCAGTACTGGGCTCAAAACATGCAGCCCTGAGGTCTCTCATGATAGCAGGTGGTTAAATAGAAATTCGCTGCTCAGCTGACCCGGCAGGAGCAAACGTATGCTTAAAATGTACTCAGAATGAGCTTTTCAGTGAAGAGAACCCAGGCACATTTTAGCTAGTTTTACTTGTAAGTGGGGTTGGAAATGCTTTTCAGGATCAGTACTGGGCTCAAAACATGCAGCCCTGAGGTCTCTCATGATAGCAGGTGGTTAAATAGAAATTCGCTGCTCAGCTGACCCGGCAGGAGCAAACGTATGCTAAAAATGTACTCAGAATGAGCTTTTCAGTGAAGAGAAGCCAGGCACATTTTAGCTAGTTTTACTTGTAAGTGGGGTTGGAAACGCTTTTCAGGCTCAGTACTGGGCTCAAAACATGCAGCCCTGAGGTCTCTCATGAAAGCAGGTGGTTAAATAGAAATTCGCTGCTCAGCTGACCCGGCAGGAGCAAACGTATGCTAAAAATGTACTCAGAATCAGCTTTTCAGTGAAGAGAAGCGAGGCACATTTTAGCTAGTTTTACTTGTAAGTGGGGTTGGAAACGCTTTTCAGGCTCAGTGCTGGGCTCAAAACATGCAGCCCTGAGGTCTCTCATGAAAGCAGGTGGTTAAATAGAAATTCGCTGCTCAGCTGACCCGGCAGGAGCAAACGTATGCTAAAAATGTACTCAGAATGAGCTTTTCAGTGAAGAGAAGCCAGGCACATTTTAGCTAGTTTTACTTGTAAGTGGGGTTGGAAACGCTTTTCAGGATCAATACTGGGCTCAAAACATGCAGCCCTGAGGTCTCTCATGAAAGCAGGTGGTTAAATAGAAATTCGCTGCTCAGCTGACCCGGCAGGAGCAAACGTATGCTAAAAATGTACTCAGAATGAGCTTTTCAGTGAAGAGAAGCCAGGCACATTTTAGCTAGTTTTACTTGTAAGTGGGGTTGGAAACGCTTTTCAGGATCAGTACTGGGCTCAAAACATGCAGCCCTGAGGTCTCTCATGATAGCAGGTGGTTAAATAGAAATTCGCTGCTCAGCTGACCCGGCAGGAGCAAACGTATGCTTAAAATGTACTCAGAATGAGCTTTTCAGTGAAGAGAAGCCAGGCACATTTTAGCTAGTTTTACTTGTAAGTGGGGTTGGAAATGGTTTTCAGGCTCAGTACTGGGCTCAAAACATGCAGCTCTGAGGTCTCTCATGAAAGCAGGTGGTTAAATAGAAATTCTCTGCTCAGCTGACCCGGTAGGAGGAAACATATGCCAAAAATGTACAGAGAATGAGCTTTTCAGTGAATAGCAGCCAGGCACATTTTAGCTAGTTTTACTTGTAAGTGGGGTTGGAAACGCTTTTCAGGATCAGTACTGGGCTCAAAACATGCAGCCCTGAGGTCTCTCATGATAGCAGGTGGTTAAATAGAAATTCGCTGCTCAGCTGACCCTGCAGGAGCAAACGTATGCTAAAAATGTACTCAGAATCAGCTTTTCAGTGAAAAGCAGCCAGGCACATTTTAGCTAGTTTTACTTGTAAATGGGGTTGAAAACGCTTTTCAGGATCAATACTGGGCTCAAAACATGCAGCCCTGAGGTCTCTCATGAAAGCAGGTGGTTAAATAGAAATTCGCTGCTCAGTTGACCCGGCAGGAGCAAACGTATGCTAAAAATGTACTCAGAATGAGCTTTTCAGTGAATAGCAGCCAGGCACATTTTAGCTAGTTTTACTTGTAAGTGGGATTGGAAACGCTTTTCAGGATCAGTACTGGGCTCAAAACATGCAGCCCTGAGGTCTCTCATGATAGCAGGTGGTTAAATAGAAATTCGCTGCTCAGCTGACCCGGTAGGAGCAAACGTATGCTTAAAATGTACTCAGAATGAGCTTTTCAGTGAAGAGAAGCCAGGCACATTTTAGCTAGTTTTACTTGTAAGTGGGGTTGGAAATGCTTTTCAGGCTCAGTACTGGGCTCAAAACATGCAGCCCTGAGGTTTTTCATGATAGCAGGTGATTAAATAGAAATTCGCTGCTCAGCTGACCCGGCAGGAGCAAACGTATGCTAAAAATGTACTCAGAATGAGCTTTTCAGTGAAGAGAAGCCAGGCACATTTTAGCTAGTTTTACTTGTAAGTGGGGTTGGAAATGCTTTTCAGGCTCAGTACTGGGCTCAAAACATGCAGCCCTGAGGTCTGTCATGAAAGCAGGTGGTTAAATAGAAATTCGCTGCTCAGCTGACCCGGTAGTAGCAAACGTATGCCAAAAATGTACACAGAATGAGCTTTTCAGTGAATAGCAGCCAGGCACATTTTAGCTAGTTTTACTTGTAAACGGGGTTGAAAACGCTTTTCAGGATCAATACTGGGCTCAAAACATGCAGCCCTGAGGTCTCTCATGAAAGCAGGTGGTTAAATAGAAATTCGCTGCTCAGCTGACCCGGCAGGAGCAAACGTATGCTAAAAATGTACTCAGAATGAGCTTTTCAGTGAAGAGAAGCCAGTCACATTTTAGCTAGTTTTACTTGTAAGTGGGGTTGGAAACGCTTTTCAGGCTCAGTGCTGGGCTCAAAACATGCATCCCTGAGGTCTCTCATGAAAGCAGGTGGTTAAATAGAAATTCACTGCTCAGCTGACCCGGTAGGAGCAAAGGTATGCCAAAAATTTTACACAGAATGAGCCTTTCAGTGAATAGCAGCCAGGCACATTTTAGCTAGTTTTACTTGTAAGTGGGGTTGGAAACGCTTTTCAGGATCAGTACTGGGCTCAAAACATGCAGCCCTGAGGTCTCTCATGATAGCAGGTGGTTAAATAGAAATTCGCTGCTCAGCTGACCCGGCAGGAGCAAACGTATGCTAAAAATGTACTCAGAATGAGCTTTTCAGTGAAGAGAAGCCAGGCACATTTTAGCTAGTTTTACTTGTAAGTGGGGTTGGAAACGCTTTTCAGGATCAGTACTGGGCTTAAAACATGCAGCCCTGAGGTCTCTCATGAAAGCAGGTGGTTAAATAGAAATTCGCTGCTCAGCTGACCCGGCAGGAGCAAACGTATGCTAAAAATGTACTCAGAATGAGCTTTTCAGTGAATAGCAGCCAGGCACATTTTAGCTAGTTTTACTTGTAAGTGGGGTTGGAAACGCTTTTCAGGATCAGTACTGGGCTCAAAACATGCAGCCCTGAGTTCTCTCATGATAGCAGGTGGTTAAATAGAAATTCGCTGCTCAGCTGACCCTGCAGGAGCAAACGTATGCTAAAAATGTACTCAGAATCAGCTTTTCAGTGAAGAGAAGCGAGGCACATTTTAGCTAGTTTTACTTGTAAGTGGGGTTGGAAACGCTTTTCAGGCTCAGTGCTGGGCTCAAAACATGCATCCCTGAGGTCTCTCATGAAAGCAGGTGGTTAAATAGAAATTCGCTGCTCAGCTGACCCGGCAGGAGCAAACGTATGCTAAAAATGTACTCAGAATGAGCTTTTCAGTGAAAAGCAGCCAGGCACATTTTAGCTAGTTTTACTTGTAAATGGGGTTGAAAACGCTTTTCAGGATCAATACTGGGCTCAAAACATGCAGCCCTGAGGTCTCTCATGAAAGCAGGTGGTTAAATAGAAATTCGCTGCTCAGCTGACCCGGCAGGAGCAAACGTATGCTAAAAATGTACTCAGAATGAGCTTTTCAGTGAATAGCAGCCAGGCACATTTTAGCTAGTTTTACTTGTAAGTGGGGTTGGAAACGCTTTTCAGGATCAGTACTGGGCTCAAAACATGCAGCCCTGAGGTCTCTCGTGATAGCAGGTGGTTAAATAGAAATGCGCTGCTCAGCTGACCCGGTAGGAGCAAACGTATGCTTAAAATGTACTCAGAATGAGCTTTTCAGTGAAGAGAAGCCAGGCACATTTTAGCTAGTTTTACTTGTAAGTGGGGTTGGAAATGCTTTTCAGGCTCAGTACTGGGCTCAAAACATGCAGCCCTGAGGTCTCTCATGATAGCAGGTGGTTAAATAGAAATTCTCTGCTCAGCTGACCCGGTAGGAGGAAACATATGCCAAAAATAAACAGAGAATGAGCTTTTCAGTGAATAGCAGCCAGGCACATTTTAGCTAGTTTTACTTGTAAGTGGGGTTGGAAACGCTTTTCAGGATCAGTACTGGGCTCAAAACATGCAGCCCTGAGGTCTCTCATGATAGCAGGTGGTTAAATAGAAATTCGCTGCTCAGCTGACCCGGCAGGAGCAAACGTATGCTAAAAATGTACTCAGAATGAGCTTTTCAGTGAAAAGCAGCCAGGCACATTTTAGCTAGTTTTACTTGTAAATGGGGTTGAAAACGCTTTTCAGGATCAATACTGGGCTCAAAACATGCAGCCCTGAGGTCTCTCATGAAAGCAGGTGGTTAAATAGAAATTCGCTGCTCAGCTGACCCGGCAGGAGCAAACGTATGCTAAAAATGTACTCAGAATGAGCTTTTCAGTGAAGAGAAGCCAGGCACATTTTAGCTAGTTTTACTTGTAAGTGGGGTTGGAAACGCTTTTCAGGATCAGTACTGGGCTCAAAACATGCAGCTCTGAGGTCTCTCATGAAAGCAGGTGGTTAAATAGAAATTCTCTGCTCAGCTGACCCGGCAGGAGCAAACGTATGCTAAAAATGTACTCAGAATGAGCTTTTCAGTGAAAAGCAGCCAGGCACATTTTAGCTAGTTTTACTTGTAAATGGGGTTGAAAACGCTTTTCAGGATCAATACTGGGCTCAAAACATGCAGCCCTGAGGTCTCTCATGAAAGCAGGTGGTTAAATAGAAATTCGCTGCTCAGCTGACCCGGCAGGAGCAAACGTATGCTAAAAATGTACTCAGAATGAGCTTTTCAGTGAAGAGAAGCCAGGCACATTTTAGCTAGTTTTACTTGTAAGTGGGGTTGGAAACGCTTTTCAGGATCAGTACTGGGCTCAAAACATGCAGCCCTGAGGTCTCTTGATAGCAGGTGGTTAAATAGAAATTCGCTGCTCAGCTGACCCGGCAGGAGCAAACGTATGCTTAAAATGTACTCAGAATGAGCTTTTCAGTGAAGAGAAGCCAGGCACATTTTAGCTAGTTTTACTTGTAAGTGGGGTTGGAAATGCTTTTCAGGCTCAGTACTGGACTCAAAACATGCAGCCCTGAGGTCTCTCATGATAGCAGGTGGTTAAATAGAAATTCGCTGCTCAGCTGACCCGGCAGGAGCAAACGTATGCTAAAAATGTACTCAGAATGAGCTTTTCAGTGAAGAGAAGCCAGGCACATTTTAGCTAGTTTTACTTGTAAGTGGGGTTGGAAACGCTTTTCAGGCTCAGTACTGGGCTCAAAACATGCAGCCCTGAGGTCTCTCATGAAAGCAGGTGGTTAAATAGAAATTCGCTGCTCAGCTGACCCGGCAGGAGCAAACGTATGCTAAAAATGTACTCAGAATGAGCTTTTCAGTGAAGAGAAGCCAGGCACATTTTAGCTAGTTTTACTTGTAAGTGGGGTTGGAAACGCTTTTCAGGCTCAGTACTGGGCTCAAAACATGCAGCCCTGAGGTCTCTCATGAAAGCAGGTGGTTAAATAGAAATTCGCTGCTCAGCTGACCCGGCAGGAGCAAACGTATGCTAAAAATGTACTCAGAATGAGCTTTTCAGTGAATAGCAGCCAGGCACATTTTAGCTAGTTTTACTTGTAAGTGGGGTTGGAAACGCTTTTCAGGATCAGTACTGGGCTCAAAACATGCAGCCCTGAGGTCTCTCATGATAGCAGGTGGTTAAATAGAAATTCGCTGCTCAGCTGACCCTGCAGGAGCAAACGTATGCTAAAAATGTACTCAGAATCAGCTTTTCAGTGAAGAGAAGCGAGGCACATTTTAGCTAGTTTTACTTGTAAGTGGGGTTGGAAACGCTTTTCAGGCTCAGTGCTGGGCTCAAAACATGCATCCCTGAGGTCTCTCATGAAAGCAGGTGGTTAAATAGAAATTCGCTGCTCAGCTGACCCGGCAGGAGCAAACGTATGCTAAAAATGTACTCAGAATGAGCTTTTCAGTGAAAAGCAGCCAGGCACATTTTAGCTAGTTTTACTTGTAAATGGGGTTGAAAACGCTTTTCAGGATCAATACTGGGCTCAAAACATGCAGCCCTGAGGTCTCTCATGAAAGCAGGTGGTTAAATAGAAATTCGCTGCTCAGCTGACCCGGCAGGAGCAAACGTATGCTAAAAATGTACTCAGAATGAGCTTTTCAGTGAATAGCAGCCAGGCACATTTTAGCTAGTTTTACTTGTAAGTGGGGTTGGAAACGCTTTTCAGGATCAGTACTGGGCTCAAAACATGCAGCCCTGAGGTCTCTCGTGATAGCAGGTGGTTAAATAGAAATTCGCTGCTCAGCTGACCCGGTAGGAGCAAACGTATGCTTAAAATGTACTCTGAATGAGCTTTTCAGTGAAGAGAAGCCAGGCACATTTTAGCTAGTTTTACTTGTAAGTGGGGTTGGAAATGCTTTTCAGGCTCAGTACTGGGCTCAAAACATGCAGCCCTGAGGTCTCTCATGATAGCAGGTGGTTAAATAGAAATTCTCTGCTCAGCTGACCCGGTAGGAGGAAACATATGCCAAAAATGTACAGAGAATGAGCTTTTCAGTGAATAGCAGCCAGGCACATTTTAGCTAGTTTTACTTGTAAGTGGGGTTGGAAACGCTTTTCAGGATCAGTACTGGGCTCAAAACATGCAGCCCTGAGGTCTCTCATGATAGCAGGTGGTTAAATAGAAATTCGCTGCTCAGCTGACCCGGCAGGAGCAAACGTATGCTAAAAATGTACTCAGAATGAGCTTTTCAGTGAAAAGCAGCCAGGCACATTTTAGCTAGTTTTACTTGTAAATGGGGTTGAAAACGCTTTTCAGGATCAATACTGGGCTCAAAACATGCAGCCCTGAGGTCTCTCATGAAAGCAGGTGGTTAAATAGAAATTCGCTGCTCAGCTGACCCGGCAGGAGCAAACGTATGCTTAAAATGTACTCAGAATGAGCTTTTCAGTGAAGAGAAGCCAGGCACATTTTAGTTAGTTTTACTTGTAAGTGGGGTTGGAAATGCTTTTCAGGCTCAGTACTGGACTCAAAACATGCAGCCCTGAGGTCTCTCATGATAGCAGGTGGTTAAATAGAAATTTGCTGCTCAGCTGACCCGGCAGGAGCAAACGTATGCTAAAAATGTACTCAGAATGAGCTTTTCATTGAAGAGAAGCCAGGCACATTTTAGCTAGTTTTACTTGTAAGTGGGGTTGGAAACGCTTTTCAGACTCAGTACTGGGCTCAAAACATGCAGCCCTGAGGTCTCTCATGATAGCAGGTGGTTAAATAGAAATTCGCTGCTCAGCTGACCCGGCAGGAGCAAACGTATGCTAAAAATGTACTCAGAATGAGCTTTTCAGTGAATAGCAGCCAGGCACATTTTAGCTAGTTTTACTTGTAAGTGGGGTTGGAAACGCTTTTCAGGATCAGTACTGGGCTCAAAACATGCAGCCCTGAGGTCTCTCGTGATAGCAGGTGGTTAAATAGAAATTCGCTGCTCAGCTGACCCGGTAGGAGCAAACGTATGCTTAAAATGTACTCAGAATGAGCTTTTCAGTGAAGAGAAGCCAGGCACATTTTAGCTAGTTTTACTTGTAAGTGGGGTTGGAAATGCTTTTCAGGCTCAGTACTGGGCTCAAAACATGCAGCCCTGAGGTCTCTCATGATAGCAGGTGATTAAATAGAAATTCGCTGCTCAGCTGACCCGGCAGGAGCAAACGTATGCTAAAAATGTACTCAGAATGAGCTTTTCAGTGAAGAGAAGCCAGGCACATTTTAGCTAGTTTTACTTGTAAGTGGGGTTGGAAATGCTTTTCAGGCTCAGTACTGGGCTCAAAACATGCAGCCCTGAGGTCTCTCATGAAAGCAGGTGGTTAAATAGAAATTCGCTGCTCAGCTGACCCGGTAGTAGCAAACGTATGCCAAAAATGTACACAGAATGAGCTTTTCAGTGAATAGCAGCCAGGCACATTTTAGCTAGTTTTACTTGTAAATGGGGTTGAAAACGCTTTTCAGGATCAATACTGGGCTCAAAACATGCAGCCCTGAGGTCTCTCATGAAAGCAGGTGGTTAAATAGAAATTCGCTGCTCAGCTGACCCGGCAGGAGCAAACGTATGCTAAAAATGTACTCAGAATGAGCTTTTCAGTGAAGAGAAGCCAGGCACATTTTAGCTAGTTTTACTTGTAAGTGGGGTTGGAAACGCTTTTCAGGCTCAGTGCTGGGCTCAAAACATGCATCCCTGAGGTCTCTCATGAAAGCAGGTGGTTAAATAGAAATTCGCTGCTCAGCTGACCCGGCAGGAGCAAACGTATGCTAAAAATGTACTCAGAATGAGCTTTTCAGTGAAGAGAAGCCAGGCACATTTTAGCTAGTTTTACTTGTAAGTGGGGTTGGAAATGCTTTTCAGGCTAAGTACTGGGCTCAAAACATGCAGCCCTGAGGTCTCTCATGAAAGCAGGTGGTTAAATAGAAATTCACTGCTCAGCTGACCCGGTAGGAGCAAAGGTATGCCAAAAATTTTACACAGAATGAGCCTTTCAGTGAATAGCAGCCAGGCACATTTTAGCTAGTTTTACTTGTAAGTGGGGTTGGAAACGCTTTTCAGGATCAGTACTGGGCTCAAAACATGCAGCCCTGAGGTCTCTCATGATAGCAGGTGGTTAAATAGAAATTCGCTGCTCAGCTGACCCGGCAGGAGCAAACGTATGCTTAAAATGTACTCAGAATGAGCTTTTCAGTGAAGAGAACCCAGGCACATTTTAGCTAGTTTTACTTGTAAGTGGGGTTGGAAATGCTTTTCAGGATCAGTACTGGGCTCAAAACATGCAGCCCTGAGGTCTCTCATGATAGCAGGTGGTTAAATAGAAATTCGCTGCTCAGCTGACCCGGCAGGAGCAAACGTATGCTAAAAATGTACTCAGAATGAGCTTTTCAGTGAAGAGAAGCCAGGCACATTTTAGCTAGTTTTACTTGTAAGTGGGGTTGGAAACGCTTTTCAGGCTCAGTACTGGGCTCAAAACATGCAGCCCTGAGGTCTCTCATGAAAGCAGGTGGTTAAATAGAAATTCGCTGCTCAGCTGACCCGGCAGGAGCAAACGTATGCTAAAAATGTACTCAGAATCAGCTTTTCAGTGAAGAGAAGCGAGGCACATTTTAGCTAGTTTTACTTGTAAGTGGGGTTGGAAACGCTTTTCAGGCTCAGTGCTGGGCTCAAAACATGCAGCCCTGAGGTCTCTCATGAAAGCAGGTGGTTAAATAGAAATTCGCTGCTCAGCTGACCCGGCAGGAGCAAACGTATGCTAAAAATGTACTCAGAATGAGCTTTTCAGTGAAGAGAAGCCAGGCACATTTTAGCTAGTTTTACTTGTAAGTGGGGTTGGAAACGCTTTTCAGGATCAATACTGGGCTCAAAACATGCAGCCCTGAGGTCTCTCATGAAAGCAGGTGGTTAAATAGAAATTCGCTGCTCAGCTGACCCGGCAGGAGCAAACGTATGCTAAAAATGTACTCAGAATGAGCTTTTCAGTGAAGAGAAGCCAGGCACATTTTAGCTAGTTTTACTTGTAAGTGGGGTTGGAAACGCTTTTCAGGATCAGTACTGGGCTCAAAACATGCAGCCCTGAGGTCTCTCATGATAGCAGGTGGTTAAATAGAAATTCGCTGCTCAGCTGACCCGGCAGGAGCAAACGTATGCTTAAAATGTACTCAGAATGAGCTTTTTAGTGAAGAGAAGCCAGGCACATTTTAGCTAGTTTTACTTGTAAGTGGGGTTGGAAATGGTTTTCAGGCTCAGTACTGGGCTCAAAACATGCAGCTCTGAGGTCTCTCATGAAAGCAGGTGGTTAAATAGAAATTCTCTGCTCAGCTGACCCGGTAGGAGGAAACATATGCCAAAAATGTACAGAGAATGAGCTTTTCAGTGAATAGCAGCCAGGCACATTTTAGCTAGTTTTACTTGTAAGTGGGGTTGGAAACGCTTTTCAGGATCAGTACTGGGCTCAAAACATGCAGCCCTGAGGTCTCTCATGATAGCAGGTGGTTAAATAGAAATTCGCTGCTCAGCTGACCCTGCAGGAGCAAACGTATGCTAAAAATGTACTCAGAATCAGCTTTTCAGTGAAGAGAAGCGAGGCACATTTTAGCTAGTTTTACTTGTAAGTGGGGTTGGAAACGCTTTTCAGGCTCAGTGCTGGGCTCAAAACATGCATCCCTGAGGTCTCTCATGAAAGCAGGTGGTTAAATAGAAATTCGCTGCTCAGCTGACCCGGCAGGAGCAAACGTATGCTAAAAATGTACTCAGAATGAGCTTTTCAGTGAAAAGCAGCCAGGCACATTTTAGCTAGTTTTACTTGTAAATGGGGTTGAAAACGCTTTTCAGGATCAATACTGGGCTCAAAACATGCAGCCCTGAGGTCTCTCATGAAAGCAGGTGGTTAAATAGAAATTCGCTGCTCAGTTGACCCGGCAGGAGCAAACGTATGCTAAAAATGTACTCAGAATGAGCTTTTCAGTGAATAGCAGCCAGGCACATTTTAGCTAGTTTTACTTGTAAGTGGGATTGGAAACGCTTTTCAGGATCAGTACTGGGCTCAAAACATGCAGCCCTGAGGTCTCTCGTGATAGCAGGTGGTTAAATAGAAATTCGCTGCTCAGCTGACCCGGTAGGAGCAAACGTATGCTTAAAATGTACTCAGAATGAGCTTTTCAGTGAAGAGAAGCCAGGCACATTTTAGCTAGTTTTACTTGTAAGTGGGGTTGGAAATGCTTTTCAGGCTCAGTACTGGGCTCAAAACATGCAGCCCTGAGGTCTCTCATGATAGCAGGTGATTAAATAGAAATTCGCTGCTCAGCTGACCCGGCAGGAGCAAACGTATGCTAAAAATGTACTCAGAATGAGCTTTTCAGTGAAGAGAAGCCAGGCACATTTTAGCTAGTTTTACTTGTAAGTGGGGTTGGAAATGCTTTTCAGGCTCAGTACTGGGCTCAAAACATGCAGCCCTGAGGTCTCTCATGAAAGCAGGTGGTTAAATAGAAATTCGCTGCTCAGCTGACCCGGTAGTAGCAAACGTATGCCAAAAATGTACACAGAATGAGCTTTTCAGTGAATAGCAGCCAGGCACATTTTAGCTAGTTTTACTTGTAAATGGGGTTGAAAACGCTTTTCAGGATCAATACTGGGCTCAAAACATGCAGCCCTGAGGTCTCTCATGAAAGCAGGTGGTTAAATAGAAATTCGCTGCTTAGCTGACCCGGCAGGAGCAAACGTATGCTAAAAATGTACTCAGAATGAGCTTTTCAGTGAAGAGAAGCCAGGCACATTTTAGCTAGTTTTACTTGTAAGTGGGGTTGGAAACGCTTTTCAGGATCAGTACTGGGCTCAAAACATGCAGCCCTGAGGTCTCTCATGATAGCAGGTGGTTAAATAGAAATTCGCTGCTCAGCTGACCCGGCAGGAGCAAACGTATGCTTAAAATGTACTCAGAATGAGCTTTTCAGTGAAGAGAAGCCAGGCACATTTTAGCTAGTTTTACTTGTAAGTGGGGTTGGAAATGGTTTTCAGGCTCAGTACTGGGCTCAAAACATGCAGCTCTGAGGTCTCTCATGAAAGCAGGTGGTTAAATAGAAATTCTCTGCTCAGCTGACCCGGTAGGAGGAAACATATGCCAAAAATGTACAGAGAATGAGCTTTTCAGTGAATAGCAGCCAGGCACATTTTAGCTAGTTTTACTTGTAAGTGGGGTTGGAAACGCTTTTCAGGATCAGTACTGGGCTCAAAACATGCAGCCCTGAGGTCTCTCATGATAGCAGGTGGTTAAATAGAAATTCGCTGCTCAGCTGACCCTGCAGGAGCAAACGTATGCTAAAAATGTACTCAGAATCAGCTTTTCAGTGAAGAGAAGCGAGGCACATTTTAGCTAGTTTTACTTGTAAGTGGGGTTGGAAACGCTTTTCAGGCTCAGTGCTGGGCTCAAAACATGCATCCCTGAGGTCTCTCATGAAAGCAGGTGGTTAAATAGAAATTCGCTGCTCAGCTGACCCGGCAGGAGCAAACGTATGCTAAAAATGTACTCAGAATGAGCTTTTCAGTGAAAAGCAGCCAGGCACATTTTAGCTAGTTTTACTTGTAAATGGGGTTGAAAACGCTTTTCAGGATCAATACTGGGCTCAAAACATGCAGCCCTGAGGTCTCTCATGAAAGCAGGTGGTTAAATAGAAATTCGCTGCTCAGTTGACCCGGCAGGAGCAAACGTATGCTAAAAATGTACTCAGAATGAGCTTTTCAGTGAATAGCAGCCAGGCACATTTTAGCTAGTTTTACTTGTAAGTGGGATTGGAAACGCTTTTCAGGATCAGTACTGGGCTCAAAACATGCAGCCCTGAGGTCTCTCGTGATAGCAGGTGGTTAAATAGAAATTCGCTGCTCAGCTGACCCGGTAGGAGCAAACGTATGCTTAAAATGTACTCAGAATGAGCTTTTCAGTGAAGAGAAGCCAGGCACATTTTAGCTAGTTTTACTTGTAAGTGGGGTTGGAAATGCTTTTCAGGCTCAGTACTGGGCTCAAAACATGCAGCCCTGAGGTCTCTCATGATAGCAGGTGATTAAATAGAAATTCGCTGCTCAGCTGACCCGGCAGGAGCAAACGTATGCTAAAAATGTACTCAGAATGAGCTTTTCAGTGAAGAGAAGCCAGGCACATTTTAGCTAGTTTTACTTGTAAGTGGGGTTGGAAATGCTTTTCAGGCTCAGTACTGGGCTCAAAACATGCAGCCCTGAGGTCTCTCATGAAAGCAGGTGGTTAAATAGAAATTCGCTGCTCAGCTGACCCGGTAGTAGCAAACGTATGCCAAAAATGTACACAGAATGAGCTTTTCAGTGAATAGCAGCCAGGCACATTTTAGCTAGTTTTACTTGTAAATGGGGTTGAAAACGCTTTTCAGGATCAATACTGGGCTCAAAACATGCAGCCCTGAGGTCTCTCATGAAAGCAGGTGGTTAAATAGAAATTCGCTGCTTAGCTGACCCGGCAGGAGCAAACGTATGCTAAAAATGTACTCAGAATGAGCTTTTCAGTGAAGAGAAGCCAGGCACATTTTAGCTAGTTTTACTTGTAAGTGGGGTTGGAAACGCTTTTCAGGCTCAGTGCTGGGCTCAAAACATGCATCCCTGAGGTCTCTCATGAAAGCAGGTGGTTAAATAGAAATTCGCTGCTCAGCTGACCCGGCAGGAGCAAACGTATGCTAAAAATGTACTCCGAATGAGCTTTTCAGTGAAGAGAAGCCAGGCACATTTTAGCTAGTTTTACTTGTAGTGGGGTTGGAAATGCTTTTCAGGCTAAGTACTGGGCTCAAAACATGCAGCCCTGAGGTCTCTCATGAAAGCAGGTGGTTAAATAGAAATTCACTGCTCAGCTGACCCGGTAGGAGCAAAGGTATGCCAAAAATTTTACACAGAATGAGCTTTTCAGTGAATAGCAGCCAGGCACATTTTAGCTAGTTTTACTTGTAAGTGGGGTTGGAAACGCTTTTCAGGATCAGTACTGGGCTCAAAACATGCAGCCCTGAGGTCTCTCATGATAGCAGGTGGTTAAATAGAAATTCGCTGCTCAGCTGACCCGGCAGGAGCAAACGTATGCTTAAAATGTACTCAGAATGAGCTTTTCAGTGAAGAGAAGCCAGGCACATTTTAGCTAGTTTTACTTGTAAGTGGGGTTGGAAACGCTTTTCAGGCTCAGTACTGGGCTCAAAACATGCAGCCCTGAGGTCTCTCATGAAAGCAGGTGGTTAAATAGAAATTCGCTGCTCAGCTGACCCGGCAGGAGCAAACGTATGCTAAAAATGTACTCAGAATGAGCTTTTCAGTGAAGAGAAGCCAGGCACATTTTAGCTAGTTTTACTTGTAAGTGGGGTTGGAAATGGTTTTCAGGCTCAGTACTGGGCTCAAAACATGCAGCTCTGAGGTCTCTCATGAAAGCAGGTGGTTAAATAGAAATTCTCTGCTCAGCTGACCCGGTAGGAGGAAACATATGCCAAAAATGTACAGAGAATGAGCTTTTCAGTGAATAGCAGCCAGGCACATTTTAGCTAGTTTTACTTGTAAGTGGGGTTGGAAACGCTTTTCAGGATCAGTACTGGGCTCAAAACATGCAGCCCTGAGGTCTCTCATGATAGCAGGTGGTTAAATAGAAATTCGCTGCTCAGCTGACCCTGCAGGAGCAAACGTATGCTAAAAATGTACTCAGAATCAGCTTTTCAGTGAAGAGAAGCGAGGCACATTTTAGCTAGTTTTACTTGTAAGTGGGGTTGGAAACGCTTTTCAGGCTCAGTGCTGGGCTCAAAACATGCATCCCTGAGGTCTCTCATGAAAGCAGGTGGTAAAATAGAAATTCGCTGCTCAGCTGCCCCGGCAGGAGCAAACGTATGCTAAAAATGTACTCAGAATGAGCTTTTCAGTGAAAAGCAGCCAGGCACATTTTAGCTAGTTTTACTTGTAAATGGGGTTGAAAACGCTTTTCAGGATCAATACTGGGCTCAAAACATGCAGCCCTGAGGTCTCTCATGAAAGCAGGTGGTTAAATAGAAATTCGCTGCTCAGCTGACCCGGCAGGAGCAAACGTATGCTAAAAATGTACTCAGAATGAGCTTTTCAGTGAATAGCAGCCAGGCACATTTTAGCTAGTTTTACTTGTAAGTGGGGTTGGAAATGCTTTTCAGGCTAAGTACTGGGCTCAAAACATGCAGCCCTGAGGTCTCTCATGAAAGCAGGTGGTTAAATAGAAATTCACTGCTCAGCTGACCCGGTAGGAGCAAAGGTATGCCAAAAATTTTACACAGAATGAGCTTTTCAGTGAATAGCAGCCAGGCACATTTTAGCTAGTTTTACTTGTAAGTGGGGTTGGAAACGCTTTTCAGGATCAGTACTGGGCTCAAAACATGCAGCCCTGAGGTCTCTCATGAAAGCACGTGGTTAAATAGAAATTCGCTGCTCAGCTGACCCGGCAGAGGAGCAAACGTATGCTAAAAATGTACTCAGAATGAGCTTTTCAGTGAAGAGAAGCCAGGCACATTTTAGCTAGTTTTACTTGTAAGTGGGGTTGGAAATGCTTTTCAGGCTCAGTACTGGGCTCAAAACATGCAGCTCTGATGTCTCTCATGAAAGCAGGTGGTTAAATAGAAATTCGCTGCTCAGCTGACCCGGCAGGAGCAAACGTATGCCAAAAATGTACAGAGAATGAGCTTTTCAGTGAAGAGAAGCCAGGCACATTTTAGCTAGTTTTACTTGTAATTGGGGTTGGAAACGCTTTTCAGGATCAGTACTGGGTTCAAAACATGCAGCCCTGAGGTCTCTCATGATAGCAGGTGGTTAAATAGAAATTGGCTGCTCAGCTGACCCGGCAGGAGCAAACGTATGCTAAAAATGTACTCAGAATGAGCTTTTCAGTGAATAGCAGCCAGGCACATTTTAGCTAGTTTTACTTGTAAGTGGGGTTGGAAACGCTTTTCAGGATCAGTACTGGGCTCAAAACATGCAGCCCTGAGGTCTCTCGTGATAGCAGGTGGTTAAATAGAAATTCGCTGCTCAGCGGACCCGGTAGGAGCAAACGTATGCTTAAAATGTACTCAGAATGAGCTTTTCAGTGAAGAGAAGCCAGGCACATTTTAGCTAGTTTTACTTGTAAGTGGGGTTGGAAATGCTTTTCAGGCTCAGTACTGGGCTCAAAACATGCAGCCCTGAGGTCTCTCATGATAGTAGGTGATTAAATAGAAATTCGCTGCTCAGCTGACCCGGCAGGAGCAAACGTATGCTAAAAATGTACTCAGAATGAGCTTTTCAGTGAAGAGAAGCCAGGCACATTTTAGCTAGTTTTACTTGTAAGTGGGGTTGGAAACGCTTTTCAGGCTCAGTGCTGGGCTCAAAACATGCATCCCTGAGGTCTCTCATGAAAGCAGGTGGTTAAATAGAAATTCGCTGCTCAGCTGACCCGGCAGGAGCAAACGTATGCTAAAAATGTACTCAGAATGAGCTTTTCAGTGAAGAGAAGCCAGGCACATTTTAGCTAGTTTTACTTGTAAGTGGGGTTGGAAATGCTTTTCAGGCTAAGTACTGGGCTCAAAACATGCAGCCCTGAGGTCTCTCATGAAAGCAGGTGGTTAAATAGAAATTCACTGCTCAGCTGACCCGGTAGGAGCAAAGGTATGCCAAAAATTTTACACAGAATGAGCTTTTCAGTGAATAGCAGCCAGGCACATTTTAGCTAGTTTTACTTGTAAGTGGGGTTGGAAACGCTTTTCAGGATCAGTACTGGGCTCAAAACATGCAGCCCTGAGGTCTCTCATGATAGCAGGTGGTTAAATAGAAATTCGCTGCTCAGCTGACCCGGCAGGAGCAAACGTATGCTTAAAATGTACTCAGAATGAGCTTTTCAGTGAAGAGAAGCCAGGCACATTTTAGCTAGTTTTACTTGTAAGTGGGGTTGGAAATGCTTTTCAGGCTCAGTACTGGACTCAAAACATGCAGCCCTGAGGTCTCTCATGATAGCAGGTGGTTAAATAGAAATTCGCTGCTCAGCTGACCCGGCAGGAGCAAACGTATGCTAAAAATGTACTCAGAATGAGCTTTTCAGTGAAGAGAAGCCAGGCACATTTTAGCTAGTTTTACTTGTAAGTGGGGTTGGAAACGCTTTTCAGGCTCAGTACTGGGCTCAAAACATGCAGCCCTGAGGTCTCTCATGAAAGCACGTGGTTAATAGAAATTCGCTGCTCAGCTGACCCGGCAGGAGCAAACGTATGCTAAAAATGTACTCAGAATGAGCTTTTCAGTGAAGAGAAGCCAGGCACATTTTAGCTAGTTTTACTTGTAAGTGGGGTTGGAAATGCTTTTCAGGCTCAGTACTGGGCTCAAAACATGCAGCTCTGATGTCTCTCATGAAAGCAGGTGGTTAAATAGAAATTCTCTGCTCAGCTGACCCGGTAGGAGGAAACATATGCCAAAAATGTACAGAGAATGAGCTTTTCAGTGAATAGCAGCCAGGCACATTTTAGCTAGTTTTACTTGTAATTGGGGTTGGAAACGCTTTTCAGGATCAGTACTGGGTTCAAAACATGCAGCCCTGAGGTCTCTCATGATAGCAGGTGGTTAAATAGAAATTCGCTGCTCAGCTGACCCGGCAGGAGCAAACGTATGCTAAAAATGTACTCAGAATCAGCTTTTCAGTGAAGAGAAGCGAGGCACATTTTAGCTAGTTTTACTTGTAAGTGGGGTTGGAAACGCTTTTCAGGCTCAGTGCTGGGCTCAAAACATGCATCCCTGATGTCTCTCATGAAAGCAGGTGGTTAAATAGAAATTCGCTGCTCAGCTGACCCGGCAGGAGCAAACGTATGCTAAAAATGTACTCAGAATGAGCTTTTCAGTGAAAAGCAGCCAGGCACATTTTAGCTAGTTTTACTTGTAAATGGGGTTGAAAACGCTTTTCAGGATCAATACTGGGCTCAAAACATGCAGCCCTGAGGTCTCTCATGAAAGCAGGTGGTTAAATAGAAATTCGCTGCTCAGCTGACCCGGCAGGAGCAAACGTATGCTAAAAATGTACTCAGAATGAGCTTTTCAGTGAATAGCAGCCAGGCACATTTTAGCTAGTTTTACTTGTAAGTGGGGTTGGAAACGCTTTTCAGGATCAGTACTGGGCTCAAAACATGCAGCTCTGAGGTCTCTCATGAAAGCAGGTGGTTAAATAGAAATTCGCTGCTCAGCTGACCCGGTAGGAGCAAACGTATGCTTAAAATGTACTCAGAATGAGCTTTTCAGTGAATAGCAGCCAGGCACATTTTAGCTAGTTTTACTTGTAAGTGGGGTTGGAAACGCTTTTCAGGATCAGTACTGGGCTCAAAACATGCAGCCCTGAGGTCTCTCATGAAAGCAGGTGGTTAAATAGAAATTCGCTGCTCAGCTGACCCGGCAGGAGCAAACGTATGCTTAAAATGTACTCAGAATGAGCTTTTCAGTGAAGAGAACCCAGGCACATTTTAGCTAGTTTTACTTGTAAGTGGGGTTGGAAATGCTTTTCAGGATCAGTACTGGGCTCAAAACATGCAGCCCTGAGGTCTCTCATGATAGCAGGTGGTTAAATAGAAATTCGCTGCTCAGCTGACCCGGCAGGAGCAAACGTATGCTAAAAATGTACTCAGAATGAGCTTTTCAGTGAAGAGAAGCCAGGCACATTTTAGCTAGTTTTACTTGTAAGTGGGGTTGGAAACGCTTTTCAGGCTCAGTACTGGGCTCAAAACATGCAGCCCTGAGGTCTCTCATGAAAGCAGGTGGTTAAATAGAAATTCGCTGCTCAGCTGACCCGGCAGGAGCAAACGTATGCTAAAAATGTACTCAGAATCAGCTTTTCAGTGAAGAGAAGCGAGGCACATTTTAGCTAGTTTTACTTGTAAGTGGGGTTGGAAACGCTTTTCAGGCTCAGTGCTGGGCTCAAAACATGCAGCCCTGAGGTCTCTCATGAAAGCAGGTGGTTAAATAGAAATTCGCTGCTCAGCTGACCCGGCAGGAGCAAACGTATGCTAAAAATGTACTCAGAATGAGCTTTTCAGTGAAGAGAAGCCAGGCACATTTTAGCTAGTTTTACTTGTAAGTGGGGTTGGAAACGCTTTTCAGGATCAATACTGGGCTCAAAACATGCAGCCCTGAGGTCTCTCATGAAAGCAGGTGGTTAAATAGAAATTCGCTGCTCAGCTGACCCGGCAGGAGCAAACGTATGCTAAAAATGTACTCAGAATGAGCTTTTCAGTGAAGAGAAGCCAGGCACATTTTAGCTAGTTTTACTTGTAAGTGGGGTTGGAAACGCTTTTCAGGATCAGTACTGGGCTCAAAACATGCAGCCCTGAGGTCTCTCATGATAGCAGGTGGTTAAATAGAAATTCGCTGCTCAGCTGACCCGGCAGGAGCAAACGTATGCTTAAAATGTACTCAGAATGAGCTTTTCAGTGAAGAGAAGCCAGGCACATTTTAGCTAGTTTTACTTGTAAGTGGGGTTGGAAATGGTTTTCAGGCTCAGTACTGGGCTCAAAACATGCAGCTCTGAGGTCTCTCATGAAAGCAGGTGGTTAAATAGAAATTCTCTGCTCAGCTGACCCGGTAGGAGGAAACATATGCCAAAAATGTACAGAGAATGAGCTTTTCAGTGAAGAGAAGCGAGGCACATTTTAGCTAGTTTTACTTGTAAGTGGGGTTGGAAACGCTTTTCAGGCTCAGTGCTGGGCTCAAAACATGCATCCCTGAGGTCTCTCATGAAAGCAGGTGGTAAAATAGAAATTCGCTGCTCAGCTGCCCCGGCAGGAGCAAACGTATGCTAAAAATGTACTCAGAATGAGCTTTTCAGTGAAAAGCAGCCAGGCACATTTTAGCTAGTTTTACTTGTAAATGGGGTTGAAAACGCTTTTCAGGATCAATACTGGGCTCAAAACATGCAGCCCTGAGGTCTCTCATGAAAGCAGGTGGTTAAATAGAAATTCGCTGCTCAGCTGACCCGGCAGGAGCAAACGTATGCTAAAAATGTACTCAGAATGAGCTTTTCAGTGAATAGCAGCCAGGCACATTTTAGCTAGTTTTACTTGTAAGTGGGATTGGAAACGCTTTTCAGGATCAGTACTGGGCTCAAAACATGCAGCCCTGAGGTCTCTCGTGATAGCAGGTGGTTAAATAGAAATTCGCTGCTCAGCTGACCCGGTAGGAGCAAACGTATGCTTAAAATGTACTCAGAATGAGCTTTTCACTGAAGAGAAGCCAGGCACATTTTAGCTAGTTTTACTTGTAAGTGGGGTTGGAAATGCTTTTCAGGCTCAGTACTGGGCTCAAAACATGCAGCCCTGAGGTCTCTCATGATAGCAGGTGATTAAATAGAAATTCGCTGCTCAGCTGACCCGGCAGGAGCAAACGTATGCTAAAAATGTACTCAGAATGAGCTTTTCAGTGAAGAGAAGCCAGGCACATTTTAGCTAGTTTTACTTGTAAATGGGGTTGAAAACGCTTTTCAGGATCAATACTGGGCTCAAAACATGCAGCCCTGAGGTCTCTCATGAAAGCAGGTGGTTAAATAGAAATTCGCTGCTCAGCTGACCCGGCAGGAGCAAACGTATGCTAAAAATGTACTCAGAATGAGCTTTTCAGTGAAGAGAAGCCAGGCACATTTTAGCTAGTTTTACTTGTAAGTGGGGTTGGAAACGCTTTTCAGGCTCAGTGCTGGGCTCAAAACATGCATCCCTGAGGTCTCTCATGAAAGCAGGTGGTTAAATAGAAATTCGCTGCTCAGCTGACCCGGCAGGAGCAAACGTATGCTAAAAATGTACTCCGAATGAGCTTTTCAGTGAAGAGAAGCCAGGCACATTTTAGCTAGTTTTACTTGTAAGTGGGGTTGGAAATGCTTTTCAGGCTAAGTACTGGGCTCAAAACATGCAGCCCTGAGGTCTCTCATGAAAGCAGGTGGTTAAATAGAAATTCACTGCTCAGCTGACCCGGTAGGAGCAAAGGTATGCCAAAAATTTTACACAGAATGAGCTTTTCAGTGAATAGCAGCCAGGCACATTTTAGCTAGTTTTACTTGTAAGTGGGGTTGGAAACGCTTTTCAGGATCAGTACTGGGCTCAAAACATGCAGCCCTGAGGTCTCTCATGATAGCAGGTGGTTAAATAGAAATTCGCTGCTCAGCTGACCCGGCAGGAGCAAACGTATGCTTAAAATGTACTCAGAATGAGCTTTTCAGTGAAGAGAAGCCAGGCACATTTTAGCTAGTTTTACTTGTAAGTGGGGTTGGAAATGCTTTTCAGGCTCAGTACTGGACTCAAAACATGCAGCCCTGAGGTCTCTCATGATAGCAGGTGGTTAAATAGAAATTCGCTGCTCAGCTGACCCGGCAGGAGCAAACGTATGCTAAAAATGTACTCAGAATGAGCTTTTCAGTGAAGAGAAGCCAGGCACATTTTAGCTAGTTTTACTTGTAAGTGGGGTTGGAAACGCTTTTCAGGCTCAGTACTGGGCTCAAAACATGCAGCCCTGAGGTCTCTCATGAAAGCACGTGGTTAAATAGAAATTCGCTGCTCAGCTGACCCGGCAGGAGCAAACGTATGCTAAAAATGTACTCAGAATGAGCTTTTCAGTGAAGAGAAGCCAGGCACATTTTAGCTAGTTTTACTTGTAAGTGGGGTTGGAAATGCTTTTCAGGCTCAGTACTGGGCTCAAAACATGCAGCTCTGATGTCTCTCATGAAAGCAGGTGGTTAAATAGAAATTCTCTGCTCAGCTGACCCGGTAGGAGGAAACATATGCCAAAAATGTACAGAGAATGAGCTTTTCAGTGAATAGCAGCCAGGCACATTTTAGCTAGTTTTACTTGTAATTGGGGTTGGAAACGCTTTTCAGGATCAGTACTGGGTTCAAAACATGCAGCCCTGAGGTCTCTCATGATAGCAGGTGGTTAAATAGAAATTCGCTGCTCAGCTGACCCGGCAGGAGCAAACGTATGCTAAAAATGTACTCAGAATGAGCTTTTCAGTGAATAGCAGCCAGGCACATTTTAGCTAGTTTTACTTGTAAGTGGGGTTGGAAACGCTTTTCAGGTTCAGTACTGGGCTCAAAACATGCAGCCCTGAGGTCTCTCGTGATAGCAGGTGGTTAAATAGAAATTCGCTGCTCAGCGGACCCGGTAGGAGCAAACGTATGCTTAAAATGTACTCAGAATGAGCTTTTCAGTGAAGAGAAGCCAGGCACATTTTAGCTAGTTTTACTTGTAAGTGGGGTTGGAAACGCTTTTCAGGCTCAGTGCTGGGCTCAAAACATGCATCCCTGAGGTCTCTCATGAAAGCAGGTGGTTAAATAGAAATTCGCTGCTCAGCTGACCCGGCAGGAGCAAACGTATGCTAAAAATGTACTCAGAATGAGCTTTTCAGTGAAGAGAAGCCAGGCACATTTTAGCTAGTTTTACTTGTAAGTGGGGTTGGAAATGCTTTTCAGGCTAAGTACTGGGCTCAAAACATGCAGCCCTGAGGTCTCTCATGAAAGCAGGTGGTTAAATAGAAATTCACTGCTCAGCTGACCCGGTAGGAGCAAAGGTATGCCAAAAATTTTACACAGAATGAGCTTTTCAGTGAATAGCAGCCAGGCACATTTTAGCTAGTTTTACTTGTAAGTGGGGTTGGAAACGCTTTTCAGGATCAGTACTGGGCTCAAAACATGCAGCCCTGAGGTCTCTCATGATAGCAGGTGGTTAAATAGAAATTCGCTGCTCAGCTGACCCGGCAGGAGCAAACGTATGCTTAAAATGTACTCAGAATGAGCTTTTCAGTGAAGAGAAGCCAGGCACATTTTAGCTAGTTTTACTTGTAAGTGGGGTTGGAAATGCTTTTCAGGCTCAGTACTGGACTCAAAACATGCAGCCCTGAGGTCTCTCATGATAGCAGGTGGTTAAATAGAAATTCGCTGCTCAGCTGACCCGGCAGGAGCAAACGTATGCTAAAAATGTACTCAGAATGAGCTTTTCAGTGAAGAGAAGCCAGGCACATTTTAGCTAGTTTTACTTGTAAGTGGGGTTGGAAACGCTTTTCAGGCTCAGTACTGGGCTCAAAACATGCAGCCCTGAGGTCTCTCATGAAAGCACGTGGTTAAATAGAAATTCGCTGCTCAGCTGACCCGGCAGGAGCAAACGTATGCTAAAAATGTACTCAGAATGAGCTTTTCAGTGAAGAGAAGCCAGGCACATTTTAGCTAGTTTTACTTGTAAGTGGGGTTGGAAATGCTTTTCAGGCTCAGTACTGGGCTCAAAACATGCAGCTCTGATGTCTCTCATGAAAGCAGGTGGTTAAATAGAAATTCTCTGCTCAGCTGACCCGGTAGGAGGAAACATATGCCAAAAATGTACAGAGAATGAGCTTTTCAGTGAATAGCAGCCAGGCACATTTTAGCTAGTTTTACTTGTAATTGGGGTTGGAAACGCTTTTCAGGATCAGTACTGGGTTCAAAACATGCAGCCCTGAGGTCTCTCATGATAGCAGGTGGTTAAATAGAAATTCGCTGCTCAGCTGACCCGGCAGGAGCAAACGTATGCTAAAAATGTACTCAGAATCAGCTTTTCAGTGAAGAGAAGCGAGGCACATTTTAGCTAGTTTTACTTGTAAGTGGGGTTGGAAACGCTTTTCAGGCTCAGTGCTGGGCTCAAAACATGCATCCCTGATGTCTCTCATGAAAGCAGGTGGTTAAATAGAAATTCGCTGCTCAGCTGACCCGGCAGGAGCAAACGTATGCTAAAAATGTACTCAGAATGAGCTTTTCAGTGAAAAGCAGCCAGGCACATTTTAGCTAGTTTTACTTGTAAATGGGGTTGAAAACGCTTTTCAGGATCAATACTGGGCTCAAAACATGCAGCCCTGAGGTCTCTCATGAAAGCAGGTGGTTAAATAGAAATTCGCTGCTCAGCTGACCCGGCAGGAGCAAACGTATGCTAAAAATGTACTCAGAATGAGCTTTTCAGTGAATAGCAGCCAGGCACATTTTAGCTAGTTTTACTTGTAAGTGGGGTTGGAAACGCTTTTCAGGATCAGTACTGGGCTCAAAACATGCAGCCCTGAGGTCTCTCGTGATAGCAGGTGGTTAAATAGAAATTCGCTGCTCAGCTGACCCGGTAGGAGCAAACGTATGCTTAAAATGTACTCAGAATGAGCTTTTCAGTGAAGAGAAGCCAGGCACATTTTAGCTAGTTTTACTTGTAAGTGGGGTTGGAAATGCTTTTCAGGCTCAGTACTGGGCTCAAAACATGCAGCCCTGAGGTCTCTCATGATAGCAGGTGATTAAATAGAAATTCGCTGCTCAGCTGACCCGGCAGGAGCAAACGTATGCTAAAAATGTACTCAGAATGAGCTTTTCAGTGAAGAGAAGCCAGGCACATTTTAGCTAGTTTTACTTGTAAGTGGGGTTGGAAATGCTTTTCAGGCTCAGTACTGGGCTCAAAACATGCAGCCCTGAGGTCTCTCATGAAAGCAGGTGGTTAAATAGAAATTCGCTGCTCAGCTGACCCGGTAGTAGCAAACGTATGCCAAAAATGTACACAGAATGAGCTTTTCAGTGAATAGCAGCCAGGCACATTTTAGCTAGTTTTACTTGTAAATGGGGTTGAAAACGCTTTTCAGGATCAATACTGGGCTCAAAACATGCAGCCCTGAGGTCTCTCATGAAAGCAGGTGGTTAAATAGAAATTCACTGCTCAGCTGACCCGGTAGGAGCAAAGGTATGCCAAAAATTTTACACAGAATGAGCTTTTCAGTGAATAGCAGCCAGGCACATTTTAGCTAGTTTTACTTGTAAGTGGGGTTGGAAACGCTTTTCAGGATCAGTACTGGGCTCAAAACATGCAGCCCTGAGGTCTCTCATGATAGCAGGTGGTTAAATAGAAATTCGCTGCTCAGCTGACCCGGCAGGAGCAAACGTATGCTTAAAATGTACTCAGAATGAGCTTTTCAGTGAAGAGAAGCCAGGCACATTTTAGCTAGTTTTACTTGTAAGTGGGGTTGGAAATGCTTTTCAGGCTCAGTACTGGACTCAAAACATGCAGCCCTGAGGTCTCGCATGATAGCAGGTGGTTAAATAGAAATTCGCTGCTCAGCTGACCCGGCAGGAGCAAACGTATGCTAAAAATGTACTCAGAATGAGCTTTTCAGTGAAGAGAAGCCAGGCACATTTTAGCTAGTTTTACTTGTAAGTGGGGTTGGAAATGCTTTTCAGGCTAAGTACTGGGCTCAAAACATGCAGCCCTGAGGTCTCTCATGAAAGCAGGTGGTTAAATAGAAATTCACTGCTCAGCTGACCCGGTAGGAGCAAAGGTATGCCAAAAATTTTACACAGAATGAGCTTTTCAGTGAATAGCAGCCAGGCACATTTTAGCTAGTTTTACTCGTAAGTGGGGTTGGAAACGCTTTTCAGGATCAGTACTGGGCTCAAAACATGCAGCCCTGAGGTCTCTCATGATAGCAGGTGGTTAAATAGAAATTCGCTGCTCAGCTGACCCGGCAGGAGCAAACGTATGCTTAAAATGTACTCAGAATGAGCTTTTCAGTGAAGAGAAGCCAGGCACATTTTAGCTAGTTTTACTTGTAAGTGGGGTTGGAAATGCTTTTCAGGCTCAGTACTGGACTCAAAACATGCAGCCCTGAGGTCTCTCATGATAGCAGGTGGTTAAATAGAATTTCGCTGCTCAGCTGACCCGGCAGGAGCAAACGTATGCTAAAAATGTACTCAGAATGAGCTTTTCAGTGAAGAGAAGCCAGGCACATTTTAGCTAGTTTTACTTGTAAGTGGGGTTGGAAACGCTTTTCAGGCTCAGTACTGGGCTCAAAACATGCAGCCCTGAGGTCTCTCATGAAAGCACGTGGTTAATAGAAATTCGCTGCTCAGCTGACCCGGCAGGAGCAAACGTATGCTAAAAATGTACTCAGAATGAGCTTTTCAGTGAAGAGAAGCCAGGCACATTTTAGCTAGTTTTACTTGTAAGTGGGGTTGGAAATGCTTTTCAGGCTCAGTACTGGGCTCAAAACATGCAGCTCTGATGTCTCTCATGAAAGCAGGTGGTTAAATAGAAATTCTCTGCTCAGCTGACCCGGTAGGAGGAAACATATGCCAAAAATGTACAGAGAATGAGCTTTTCAGTGAATAGCAGCCAGGCACATTTTAGCTAGTTTTACTTGTAATTGGGGTTGGAAACGCTTTTCAGGATCAGTACTGGGTTCAAAACATGCAGCCCTGAGGTCTCTCATGATAGCAGGTGGTTAAATAGAAATTCGCTGCTCAGCTGACCCGGCAGGAGCAAACGTATGCTAAAAATGTACTCAGAATGAGCTTTTCAGTGAATAGCAGCCAGGCACATTTTAGCTAGTTTTACTTGTAAGTGGGGTTGGAAACGCTTTTCAGGATCAGTACTGGGCTCAAAACATGCAGCCCTGAGGTCTCTCGTGATAGCAGGTGGTTAAATAGAAATTCGCTGCTCAGCGGACCCGGTAGGAGCAAAGGTATGCCAAAAATTTTACACAGAATGAGCTTTTCAGTGAATAGCAGCCAGGCACATTTTAGCTAGTTTTACTCGTAAGTGGGGTTGGAAACGCTTTTCAGGATCAGTACTGGGCTCAAAACATGCAGCCCTGAGGTCTCTCATGATAGCAGGTGGTTAAATAGAAATTCGCTGCTCAGCTGACCCGGCAGGAGCAAACGTATGCTTAAAATGTACTCAGAATGAGCTTTTCAGTGAAGAGAAGCCAGGCACATTTTAGCTAGTTTTACTTGTAAGTGGGGTTGGAAATGCTTTTCAGGCTCAGTACTGGACTCAAAACATGCAGCCCTGAGGTCTCTCATGATAGCAGGTGGTTAAATAGAATTTCGCTGCTCAGCTGACCCGGCAGGAGCAAACGTATGCTAAAAATGTACTCAGAATGAGCTTTTCAGTGAATAGCAGCCAGGCACATTTTAGCTAGTTTTACTTGTAATTGGGGTTGGAAACGCTTTTCAGGATCAGTACTGGGTTCAAAACATGCAGCCCTGAGGTCTCTCATGATAGCAGGTTTTACTTGTAAGTGGGGTTGGAAACGCTTTTCAGGCTCAGTGCTGGGCTCAAAACATGCATCCCTGATGTCTCTCATGAAAGCAGGTGGTTAAATAGAAATTCGCTGCTCAGCTGACCCGGCAGGAGCAAACGTATGCTAAAAATGTACTCAGAATGAGCTTTTCAGTGAAAAGCAGCCAGGCACATTTTAGCTAGTTTTACTTGTAAATGGGGTTGAAAACGCTTTTCAGGATCAATACTGGGCTCAAAACATGCAGCCCTGAGGTCTCTCATGAAAGCAGGTGGTTAAATAGAAATTCGCTGCTCAGCTGACCCGGCAGGAGCAAACGTATGCTAAAAATGTACTCAGAATGAGCTTTTCAGTGAATAGCAGCCAGGCACATTTTAGCTAGTTTTACTTGTAAGTGGGGTTGGAAACGCTTTTCAGGATCAGTACTGGGCTCAAAACATGCAGCCCTGAGGTCTCTCGTGATAGCAGGTGGTTAAATAGAAATTCGCTGCTCAGCTGACCCGGTAGGAGCAAACGTATGCTTAAAATGTACTCAGAATGAGCTTTTCAGTGAATAGCAGCCAGGCACATTTTAGCTAGTTTTACTTGTAAATGGGGTTGAAAACGCTTTTCAGGATCAATACTGGGCTCAAAACATGCAGCCCTGAGGTCTCTCATGAAAGCAGGTGGTTAAATAGAAATTCACTGCTCAGCTGACCCGGTAGGAGCAAAGGTATGCCAAAAATTTTACACAGAATGAGCTTTTCAGTGAATAGCAGCCAGGCACATTTTAGCTAGTTTTACTTGTAAGTGGGGTTGGAAACGCTTTTCAGGATCAGTACTGGGCTCAAAACATGCAGCCCTGAGGTCTCTCATGATAGCAGGTGGTTAAATAGAAATTCGCTGCTCAGCTGACCCGGCAGGAGCAAACGTATGCTAAAAATGTACTCAGAATGAGCTTTTCAGTGAAGAGAAGCCAGGCACATTTTAGCTAGTTTTACTTGTAAGTGGGGTTGGAAACGCTTTTCAGGCTCAGTACTGGGCTCAAAACATGCAGCCCTGAGGTCTCTCATGAAAGCAGGTGGTTAAATAGAAATTCGCTGCTCAGCTGACCCGGCAGGAGCAAACGTATGCTAAAAATGTACTCAGAATGAGCTTTTCAGTGAAGAGAAGCCAGGCACATTTTAGCTAGTTTTACTTGTAAGTGGGGTTGGAAATGGTTTTCAGGCTCAGTACTGGGCTCAAAACATGCAGCTCTGAGGTCTCTCATGAAAGCAGGTGGTTAAATAGAAATTCTCTGCTCAGCTGACCCGGTAGGAGGAAACATATGCCAAAAATGTACAGAGAATGAGCTTTTCAGTGAATAGCAGCCAGGCACATTTTAGCTAGTTTTACTTGTAAGTGGGGTTGGAAACGCTTTTCAGGATCAGTACTGGGCTCAAAACATGCAGCCCTGAGGTCTCTCATGATAGCAGGTGGTTAAATAGAAATTCGCTGCTCAGCTGACCCGGCAGGAGCAAACGTATGCTTAAAATGTACTCAGAATGAGCTTTTCAGTGAAGAGAACCCAGGCACATTTTAGCTAGTTTTACTTGTAAGTGGGGTTGGAAATGCTTTTCAGGATCAGTACTGGGCTCAAAACATGCAGCCCTGAGGTCTCTCATGATAGCAGGTGGTTAAATAGAAATTCGCTGCTCAGCTGACCCGGCAGGAGCAAACGTATGCTAAAAATGTACTCAGAATGAGCTTTTCAGTGAAGAGAAGCCAGGCACATTTTAGCTAGTTTTACTTGTAAGTGGGGTTGGAAACGCTTTTCAGGCTCAGTACTGGGCTCAAAACATGCAGCCCTGAGGTCTCTCATGAAAGCAGGTGGTTAAATAGAAATTCGCTGCTCAGCTGACCCGGCAGGAGCAAACGTATGCTAAAAATGTACTCAGAATCAGCTTTTCAGTGAAGAGAAGCGAGGCACATTTTAGCTAGTTTTACTTGTAAGTGGGGTTGGAAACGCTTTTCAGGCTCAGTGCTGGGCTCAAAACATGCAGCCCTGAGGTCTCTCATGAAAGCAGGTGGTTAAATAGAAATTCGCTGCTCAGCTGACCCGGCAGGAGCAAACGTATGCTAAAAATGTACTCAGAATGAGCTTTTCAGTGAAGAGAAGCCAGGCACATTTTAGCTAGTTTTACTTGTAAGTGGGGTTGGAAACGCTTTTCAGGATCAATACTGGGCTCAAAACATGCAGCCCTGAGGTCTCTCATGAAAGCAGGTGGTTAAATAGAAATTCGCTGCTCAGCTGACCCGGCAGGAGCAAACGTATGCTAAAAATGTACTCAGAATGAGCTTTTCAGTGAAGAGAAGCCAGGCACATTTTAGCTAGTTTTACTTGTAAGTGGGGTTGGAAACGCTTTTCAGGATCAGTACTGGGCTCAAAACATGCAGCCCTGAGGTCTCTCATGATAGCAGGTGGTTAAATAGAAATTCGCTGCTCAGCTGACCCGGCAGGAGCAAACGTATGCTTAAAATGTACTCAGAATGAGCTTTTCAGTGAAGAGAAGCCAGGCACATTTTAGCTAGTTTTACTTGTAAGTGGGGTTGGAAATGGTTTTCAGGCTCAGTACTGGGCTCAAAACATGCAGCTCTGAGGTCTCTCATGAAAGCAGGTGGTTAAATAGAAATTCTCTGCTCAGCTGACCCGGTAGGAGGAAACATATGCCAAAAATGTACAGAGAATGAGCTTTTCAGTGAAGAGAAGCGAGGCACATTTTAGCTAGTTTTACTTGTAAGTGGGGTTGGAAACGCTTTTCAGGCTCAGTGCTGGGCTCAAAACATGCATCCCTGAGGTCTCTCATGAAAGCAGGTGGTAAAATAGAAATTCGCTGCTCAGCTGCCCCGGCAGGAGCAAACGTATGCTAAAAATGTACTCAGAATGAGCTTTTCAGTGAAAAGCAGCCAGGCACATTTTAGCTAGTTTTACTTGTAAATGGGGTTGAAAACGCTTTTCAGGATCAATACTGGGCTCAAAACATGCAGCCCTGAGGTCTCTCATGAAAGCAGGTGGTTAAATAGAAATTCGCTGCTCAGCTGACCCGGCAGGAGCAAACGTATGCTAAAAATGTACTCAGAATGAGCTTTTCAGTGAATAGCAGCCAGGCACATTTTAGCTAGTTTTACTTGTAAGTGGGATTGGAAACGCTTTTCAGGATCAGTACTGGGCTCAAAACATGCAGCCCTGAGGTCTCTCGTGATAGCAGGTGGTTAAATAGAAATTCGCTGCTCAGCTGACCCGGTAGGAGCAAACGTATGCTTAAAATGTACTCAGAATGAGCTTTTCACTGAAGAGAAGCCAGGCACATTTTAGCTAGTTTTACTTGTAAGTGGGGTTGGAAATGCTTTTCAGGCTCAGTACTGGGCTCAAAACATGCAGCCCTGAGGTCTCTCATGATAGCAGGTGATTAAATAGAAATTCGCTGCTCAGCTGACCCGGCAGGAGCAAACGTATGCTAAAAATGTACTCAGAATGAGCTTTTCAGTGAAGAGAAGCCAGGCACATTTTAGCTAGTTTTACTTGTAAATGGGGTTGAAAACGCTTTTCAGGATCAATACTGGGCTCAAAACATGCAGCCCTGAGGTCTCTCATGAAAGCAGGTGGTTAAATAGAAATTCGCTGCTCAGCTGACCCGGCAGGAGCAAACGTATGCTAAAAATGTACTCAGAATGAGCTTTTCAGTGAAGAGAAGCCAGGCACATTTTAGCTAGTTTTACTTGTAAGTGGGGTTGGAAACGCTTTTCAGGCTCAGTGCTGGGCTCAAAACATGCATCCCTGAGGTCTCTCATGAAAGCAGGTGGTTAAATAGAAATTCGCTGCTCAGCTGACCCGGCAGGAGCAAACGTATGCTAAAAATGTACTCAGAATGAGCTTTTCAGTGAAGAGAAGCCAGGCACATTTTAGCTAGTTTTACTTGTAAGTGGGGTTGGAAATGCTTTTCAGGCTAAGTACTGGGCTCAAAACATGCAGCCCTGAGGTCTCTCATGAAAGCAGGTGGTTAAATAGAAATTCACTGCTCAGCTGACCCGGTAGGAGCAAAGGTATGCCAAAAATTTTACACAGAATGAGCTTTTCAGTGAATAGCAGCCAGGCACATTTTAGCTAGTTTTACTTGTAAGTGGGGTTGGAAACGCTTTTCAGGATCAGTACTGGGCTCAAAACATGCAGCCCTGAGGTCTCTCATGATAGCAGGTGGTTAAATAGAAATTCGCTGCTCAGCTGACCCGGCAGGAGCAAACGTATGCTTAAAATGTACTCAGAATGAGCTTTTCAGTGAAGAGAAGCCAGGCACATTTTAGCTAGTTTTACTTGTAAGTGGGGTTGGAAATGCTTTTCAGGCTCAGTACTGGACTCAAAACATGCAGCCCTGAGGTCTCTCATGATAGCAGGTGGTTAAATAGAAATTCGCTGCTCAGCTGACCCGGCAGGAGCAAACGTATGCTAAAAATGTACTCAGAATGAGCTTTTCAGTGAAGAGAAGCCAGGCACATTTTAGCTAGTTTTACTTGTAAGTGGGGTTGGAAACGCTTTTCAGGCTCAGTACTGGGCTCAAAACATGCAGCCCTGAGGTCTCTCATGAAAGCACGTGGTTAAATAGAAATTCGCTGCTCAGCTGACCCGGCAGGAGCAAACGTATGCTAAAAATGTACTCAGAATGAGCTTTTCAGTGAAGAGAAGCCAGGCACATTTTAGCTAGTTTTACTTGTAAGTGGGGTTGGAAATGCTTTTCAGGCTCAGTACTGGGCTCAAAACATGCAGCTCTGATGTCTCTCATGAAAGCAGGTGGTTAAATAGAAATTCTCTGCTCAGCTGACCCGGTAGGAGGAAACATATGCCAAAAATGTACAGAGAATGAGCTTTTCAGTGAATAGCAGCCAGGCACATTTTAGCTAGTTTTACTTGTAATTGGGGTTGGAAACGCTTTTCAGGATCAGTACTGGGTTCAAAACATGCAGCCCTGAGGTCTCTCATGATAGCAGGTGGTTAAATAGAAATTCGCTGCTCAGCTGACCCGGCAGGAGCAAACGTATGCTAAAAATGTACTCAGAATGAGCTTTTCAGTGAATAGCAGCCAGGCACATTTTAGCTAGTTTTACTTGTAAGTGGGGTTGGAAACGCTTTTCAGGATCAGTACTGGGCTCAAAACATGCAGCCCTGAGGTCTCTCGTGATAGCAGGTGGTTAAATAGAAATTCGCTGCTCAGCGGACCCGGTAGGAGCAAACGTATGCTTAAAATGTACTCAGAATGAGCTTTTCAGTGAAGAGAAGCCAGGCACATTTTAGCTAGTTTTACTTGTAAGTGGGGTTGGAAATGCTTTTCAGGCTCAGTACTGGGCTCAAAACATGCAGCCCTGAGGTCTCTCATGATAGCAGGTGATTAAATAGAAATTCGCTGCTCAGCTGACCCGGCAGGAGCAAACGTATGCTAAAAATGTACTCAGAATGAGCTTTTCAGTGAAGAGAAGCCAGGCACATTTTAGCTAGTTTTACTTGTAAGTGGGGTTGGAAACGCTTTTCAGGCTCAGTGCTGGGCTCAAAACATGCATCCCTGAGGTCTCTCATGAAAGCAGGTGGTTAAATAGAAATTCGCTGCTCAGCTGACCCGGCAGGAGCAAACGTATGCTAAAAATGTACTCAGAATGAGCTTTTCAGTGAAGAGAAGCCAGGCACATTTTAGCTAGTTTTACTTGTAAGTGGGGTTGGAAATGCTTTTCAGGCTAAGTACTGGGCTCAAAACATGCAGCCCTGAGGTCTCTCATGAAAGCAGGTGGTTAAATAGAAATTCACTGCTCAGCTGACCCGGTAGGAGCAAAGGTATGCCAAAAATTTTACACAGAATGAGCTTTTCAGTGAATAGCAGCCAGGCACATTTTAGCTAGTTTTACTTGTAAGTGGGGTTGGAAACGCTTTTCAGGATCAGTACTGGGCTCAAAACATGCAGCCCTGAGGTCTCTCATGATAGCAGGTGGTTAAATAGAAATTCGCTGCTCAGCTGACCCGGCAGGAGCAAACGTATGCTTAAAATGTACTCAGAATGAGCTTTTCAGTGAAGAGAAGCCAGGCACATTTTAGCTAGTTTTACTTGTAAGTGGGGTTGGAAATGCTTTTCAGGCTCAGTACTGGACTCAAAACATGCAGCCCTGAGGTCTCTCATGATAGCAGGTGGTTAAATAGAAATTCGCTGCTCAGCTGACCCGGCAGGAGCAAACGTATGCTAAAAATGTACTCAGAATGAGCTTTTCAGTGAAGAGAAGCCAGGCACATTTTAGCTAGTTTTACTTGTAAGTGGGGTTGGAAACGCTTTTCAGGCTCAGTACTGGGCTCAAAACATGCAGCCCTGAGGTCTCTCATGAAAGCACGTGGTTAAATAGAAATTCGCTGCTCAGCTGACCCGGCAGGAGCAAACGTATGCTAAAAATGTACTCAGAATGAGCTTTTCAGTGAAGAGAAGCCAGGCACATTTTAGCTAGTTTTACTTGTAAGTGGGGTTGGAAATGCTTTTCAGGCTCAGTACTGGGCTCAAAACATGCAGCTCTGATGTCTCTCATGAAAGCAGGCGGTTAAATAGAAATTCTCTGCTCAGCTGACCCGGTAGGAGGAAACATATGCCAAAAATGTACAGAGAATGAGCTTTTCAGTGAATAGCAGCCAGGCACATTTTAGCTAGTTTTACTTGTAATTGGGGTTGGAAACGCTTTTCAGGATCAGTACTGGGTTCAAAACATGCAGCCCTGAGGTCTCTCATGATAGCAGGTGGTTAAATAGAAATTCGCTGCTCAGCTGACCCGGCAGGAGCAAACGTATGCTAAAAATGTACTCAGAATCAGCTTTTCAGTGAAGAGAAGCGAGGCACATTTTAGCTAGTTTTACTTGTAAGTGGGGTTGGAAACGCTTTTCAGGCTCAGTGCTGGGCTCAAAACATGCATCCCTGATGTCTCTCATGAAAGCAGGTGGTTAAATAGAAATTCGCTGCTCAGCTGACCCGGCAGGAGCAAACGTATGCTAAAAATGTACTCAGAATGAGCTTTTCAGTGAAAAGCAGCCAGGCACATTTTAGCTAGTTTTACTTGTAAATGGGGTTGAAAACGCTTTTCAGGATCAATACTGGGCTCAAAACATGCAGCCCTGAGGTCTCTCATGAAAGCAGGTGGTTAAATAGAAATTCGCTGCTCAGCTGACCCGGCAGGAGCAAACGTATGCTAAAAATGTACTCAGAATGAGCTTTTCAGTGAATAGCAGCCAGGCACATTTTAGCTAGTTTTACTTGTAAGTGGGGTTGGAAACGCTTTTCAGGATCAGTACTGGGCTCAAAACATGCAGCCCTGAGGTCTCTCGTGATAGCAGGTGGTTAAATAGAAATTCGCTGCTCAGCTGACCCGGTAGGAGCAAACGTATGCTTAAAATGTACTCAGAATGAGCTTTTCAGTGAAGAGAAGCCAGGCACATTTTAGCTAGTTTTACTTGTAAGTGGGGTTGGAAATGCTTTTCAGGCTCAGTACTGGGCTCAAAACATGCAGCCCTGAGGTCTCTCATGATAGCAGGTGATTAAATAGAAATTCGCTGCTCAGCTGACCCGGCAGGAGCAAACGTATGCTAAAAATGTACTCAGAATGAGCTTTTCAGTGAAGAGAAGCCAGGCACATTTTAGCTAGTTTTACTTGTAAGTGGGGTTGGAAATGCTTTTCAGGCTCAGTACTGGGCTCAAAACATGCAGCCCTGAGGTCTCTCATGAAAGCAGGTGGTTAAATAGAAATTCGCTGCTCAGCTGACCCGGTAGTAGCAAACGTATGCCAAAAATGTACACAGAATGAGCTTTTCAGTGAATAGCAGCCAGGCACATTTTAGCTAGTTTTACTTGTAAATGGGGTTGAAAACGCTTTTCAGGATCAATACTGGGCTCAAAACATGCAGCCCTGAGGTCTCTCATGAAAGCAGGTGGTTAAATAGAAATTCACTGCTCAGCTGACCCGGTAGGAGCAAAGGTATGCCAAAAATTTTACACAGAATGAGCTTTTCAGTGAATAGCAGCCAGGCACATTTTAGCTAGTTTTACTTGTAAGTGGGGTTGGAAACGCTTTTCAGGATCAGTACTGGGCTCAAAACATGCAGCCCTGAGGTCTCTCATGATAGCAGGTGGTTAAATAGAAATTCGCTGCTCAGCTGACCCGGCAGGAGCAAACGTATGCTTAAAATGTACTCAGAATGAGCTTTTCAGTGAAGAGAAGCCAGGCACATTTTAGCTAGTTTTACTTGTAAGTTTGGTTGGAAATGCTTTTCAGGCTCAGTACTGGACTCAAAACATGCAGCCCTGAGGTCTCGCATGATAGCAGGTGGTTAAATAGAAATTCGCTGCTCAGCTGACCCGGCAGGAGCAAACGTATGCTAAAAATGTACTCAGAATGAGCTTTTCAGTGAAGAGAAGCCAGGCACATTTTAGCTAGTTTTACTTGTAAGTGGGGTTGGAAATGCTTTTCAGGCTAAGTACTGGGCTCAAAACATGCAGCCCTGAGGTCTCTCATGAAAGCAGGTGGTTAAATAGAAATTCACTGCTCAGCTGACCCGGTAGGAGCAAAGGTATGCCAAAAATTTTACACAGAATGAGCTTTTCAGTGAATAGCAGCCAGGCACATTTTAGCTAGTTTTACTCGTAAGTGGGGTTGGAAACGCTTTTCAGGATCAGTACTGGGCTCAAAACATGCAGCCCTGAGGTCTCTCATGATAGCAGGTGGTTAAATAGAAATTCGCTGCTCAGCTGACCCGGCAGGAGCAAACGTATGCTTAAAATGTACTCAGAATGAGCTTTTCAGTGAAGAGAATCCAGGCACATTTTAGCTAGTTTTACTTGTAAGTGGGGTTGGAAATGCTTTTCAGGCTCAGTACTGGACTCAAAACATGCAGCCCTGAGGTCTCTCATGATAGCAGGTGGTTAAATAGAATTTCGCTGCTCAGCTGACCCGGCAGGAGCAAACGTATGCTAAAAATGTACTCAGAATGAGCTTTTCAGTGAAGAGAAGCCAGGCACATTTTAGCTAGTTTTACTTGTAAGTGGGGTTGGAAACGCTTTTCAGGCTCAGTACTGGGCTCAAAACATGCAGCCCTGAGGTCTCTCATGAAAGCAGGTGGTTAAATAGAAATTCGCTGCTCAGCTGACCCGGCAGGAGCAAACGTATGCTAAAAATGTACTCAGAATGAGCTTTTCAGTGAAGAGAAGCCAGGCACATTTTAGCTAGTTTTACTTGTAAGTGGGGTTGGAAATGGTTTTCAGGCTCAGTACTGGGCTCAAAACATGCAGCTCTGAGGTCTCTCATGAAAGCAGGTGGTTAAATAGAAATTCTCTGCTCAGCTGACCCGGTAGGAGGAAACATATGCCAAAAATGTACAGAGAATGAGCTTTTCAGTGAATAGCAGCCAGGCACATTTTAGCTAGTTTTACTTGTAAGTGGGGTTGGAAACGCTTTTCAGGATCAGTACTGGGCTCAAAACATGCAGCCCTGAGGTCTCTCATGATAGCAGGTGGTTAAATAGAAATTCGCTGCTCAGCTGACCCTGCAGGAGCAAACGTATGCTAAAAATGTACTCAGAATCAGCTTTTCAGTGAAGAGAAGCGAGGCACATTTTAGCTAGTTTTACTTGTAAGTGGGGTTGGAAACGCTTTTCAGGCTCAGTGCTGGGCTCAAAACATGCATCCCTGAGGTCTCTCATGAAAGCAGGTGGTAAAATAGAAATTCGCTGCTCAGCTGCCCCGGCAGGAGCAAACGTATGCTAAAAATGTACTCAGAATGAGCTTTTCAGTGAAAAGCAGCCAGGCACATTTTAGCTAGTTTTACTTGTAAATGGGGTTGAAAACGCTTTTCAGGATCAATACTGGGCTCAAAACATGCAGCCCTGAGGTCTCTCATGAAAGCAGGTGGTTAAATAGAAATTCGCTGCTCAGCTGACCCGGCAGGAGCAAACGTATGCTAAAAATGTACTCAGAATGAGCTTTTCAGTGAATAGCAGCCAGGCACATTTTAGCTAGTTTTACTTGTAAGTGGGATTGGAAACGCTTTTCAGGATCAGTACTGGGCTCAAAACATGCAGCCCTGAGGTCTCTCGTGATAGCAGGTGGTTAAATAGAAATTCGCTGCTCAGCTGACCCGGTAGGAGCAAACGTATGCTTAAAATGTACTCAGAATGAGCTTTTCACTGAAGAGAAGCCAGGCACATTTTAGCTAGTTTTACTTGTAAGTGGGGTTGGAAATGCTTTTCAGGCTCAGTACTGGGCTCAAAACATGCAGCCCTGAGGTCTCTCATGATAGCAGGTGATTAAATAGAAATTCGCTGCTCAGCTGACCCGGCAGGAGCAAACGTATGCTAAAAATGTACTCAGAATGAGCTTTTCAGTGAAGAGAAGCCAGGCACATTTTAGCTAGTTTCACTTGTAAGTGGGGTTGGAAATGCTTTTCAGGCTCAGTACTGGGCTCAAAACATGCAGCCCTGAGGTCTCTCATGAAAGCAGGTGGTTAAATAGAAATTCGCTGCTCAGCTGACCCGGTAGTAGCAAACGTATGCCAAAAATGTACACAGAATGAGCTTTTCAGTGAATAGCAGCCAGGCACATTTTAGCTAGTTTTACTTGTAAATGGGGTTGAAAACGCTTTTCAGGATCAATACTGGGCTCAAAACATGCAGCCCTGAGGTCTCTCATGAAAGCAGGTGGTTAAATAGAAATTCGCTGCTCAGCTGACCCGGCAGAGCAAACGTATGCTAAAAATGTACTCAGAATGAGCTTTTCAGTGAAGAGAAGCCAGGCACATTTTAGCTAGTTTTACTTGTAAGTGGGGTTGGAAACGCTTTTCAGGCTCAGTGCTGGGCTCAAAACATGCATCCCTGAGGTCTCTCATGAAAGCAGGTGGTTAAATAGAAATTCGCTGCTCAGCTGACCCGGCAGGAGCAAACGTATGCTAAAAATGTACTCAGAATGAGCTTTTCAGTGAAGAGAAGCCAGGCACATTTTAGCTAGTTTTACTTGTAAGTGGGGTTGGAAATGCTTTTCAGGCTAAGTACTGGGCTCAAAACATGCAGCCCTGAGGTCTCTCATGAAAGCAGGTGGTTAAATAGAAATTCACTGCTCAGCTGACCCGGTAGGAGCAAAGGTATGCCAAAAATTTTACACAGAATGAGCTTTTCAGTGAATAGCAGCCAGGCACATTTTAGCTAGTTTTACTTGTAAGTGGGGTTGGAAACGCTTTTCAGGATCAGTACTGGGCTCAAAACATGCAGCCCTGAGGTCTCTCATGATAGCAGGTGGTTAAATAGAAATTCGCTGCTCAGCTGACCCGGCAGGAGCAAACGTATGCTTAAAATGTACTCAGAATGAGCTTTTCAGTGAAGAGAAGCCAGGCACATTTTAGCTAGTTTTACTTGTAAGTGGGGTTGGAAATGCTTTTCAGGCTCAGTACTGGACTCAAAACATGCAGCCCTGAGGTCTCTCATGATAGCAGGTGGTTAAATAGAAATTCGCTGCTCAGCTGACCCGGCAGGAGCAAACGTATGCTAAAAATGTACTCAGAATGAGCTTTTCAGTGAAGAGAAGCCAGGCACATTTTAGCTAGTTTTACTTGTAAGTGGGGTTGGAAACGCTTTTCAGGCTCAGTACTGGGCTCAAAACATGCAGCCCTGAGGTCTCTCATGAAAGCACGTGGTTAAATAGAAATTCGCTGCTCAGCTGACCCGGCAGGAGCAAACGTATGCTAAAAATGTACTCAGAATGAGCTTTTCAGTGAAGAGAAGCCAGGCACATTTTAGCTAATTTTACTTGTAAGTGGGGTTGGAAATGCTTTTCAGGCTCAGTACTGGGCTCAAAACATGCAGCTCTGATGTCTCTCATGAAAGCAGGTGGTTAAATAGAAATTCTCTGCTCAGCTGACCCGGTAGGAGGAAACATATGCCAAAAATGTACAGAGAATGAGCTTTTCAGTGAATAGCAGCCAGGCACATTTTAGCTAGTTTTACTTGTAATTGGGGTTGGAAACGCTTTTCAGGATCAGTACTGGGTTCAAAACATGCAGCCCTGAGGTCTCTCATGATAGCAGGTGGTTAAATAGAAATTCGCTGCTCAGCTGACCCGGCAGGAGCAAACGTATGCTAAAAATGTACTCAGAATGAGCTTTTCAGTGAATAGCAGCCAGGCACATTTTAGCTAGTTTTACTTGTAAGTGGGGTTGGAAACGCTTTTCAGGATCAGTACTGGGCTCAAAACATGCAGCCCTGAGGTCTCTCGTGATAGCAGGTGGTTAAATAGAAATTCGCTGCTCAGCGGACCCGGTAGGAGCAAACGTATGCTTAAAATGTACTCAGAATGAGCTTTTCAGTGAAGAGAAGCCAGGCACATTTTAGCTAGTTTTACTTGTAAGTGGGGTTGGAAATGCTTTTCAGGCTCAGTACTGGGCTCAAAACATGCAGCCCTGAGGTCTCTCATGATAGCAGGTGATTAAATAGAAATTCGCTGCTCAGCTGACCCGGCAGGAGCAAACGTATGCTAAAAATGTACTCAGAATGAGCTTTTCAGTGAAGAGAAGCCAGGCACATTTTAGCTAGTTTTACTTGTAAGTGGGGTTGGAAACGCTTTTCAGGCTCAGTGCTGGGCTCAAAACATGCATCCCTGAGGTCTCTCATGAAAGCAGGTGGTTAAATAGAAATTCGCTGCTCAGCTGACCCGGCAGGAGCAAACGTATGCTAAAAATGTACTCAGAATGAGCTTTTCAGTGAAGAGAAGCCAGGCACATTTTAGCTAGTTTTACTTGTAAGTGGGGTTGGAAATGCTTTTCAGGCTAAGTACTGGGCTCAAAACATGCAGCCCTGAGGTCTCTCATGAAAGCAGGTGGTTAAATAGAAATTCACTGCTCAGCTGACCCGGTAGGAGCAAAGGTATGCCAAAAATTTTACACAGAATGAGCTTTTCAGTGAATAGCAGCCAGGCACATTTTAGCTAGTTTTACTTGTAAGTGGGGTTGGAAACGCTTTTCAGGATCAGTACTGGGCTCAAAACATGCAGCCCTGAGGTCTCTCATGATAGCAGGTGGTTAAATAGAAATTCGCTGCTCAGCTGACCCGGCAGGAGCAAACGTATGCTTAAAATGTACTCAGAATGAGCTTTTCAGTGAAGAGAAGCCAGGCACATTTTAGCTAGTTTTACTTGTAAGTGGGGTTGGAAATGCTTTTCAGGCTCAGTACTGGACTCAAAACATGCAGCCCTGAGGTCTCTCATGATAGCAGGTGGTTAAATAGAAATTCGCTGCTCAGCTGACCCGGCAGGAGCAAACGTATGCTAAAAATGTACTCAGAATGAGCTTTTCAGTCAAGAGAAGCCAGGCACATTTTAGCTAGTTTTACTTGTAAGTGGGGTTGGAAATGCTTTTCAGGCTCAGTACTGGGCTCAAAACATGCAGCTCTGATGTCTCTCATGAAAGCAGGTGGTTAAATAGAAATTCTCTGCTCAGCTGACCCGGTAGGAGGAAACATATGCCAAAAATGTACAGAGAATGTGCTTTTCAGTGAATAGCAGCCAGGCACATTTTAGCTAGTTTTACTTGTAATTGGGGTTGGAAACGCTTTTCAGGATCAGTACTGGGTTCAAAACATGCAGCCCTGAGGTCTCTCATGATAGCAGGTGGTTAAATAGAAATTCGCTGCTCAGCTGACCCGGCAGGAGCAAACGTATGCTAAAAATGTACTCAGAATCAGCTTTTCAGTGAAGAGAAGCGAGGCACATTTTAGCTAGTTTTACTTGTAAGTGGGGTTGGAAACGCTTTTCAGGCTCAGTGCTGGGCTCAAAACATGCATCCCTGAGGTCTCTCATGAAAGCAGGTGGTTAAATAGAAATTCGCTGCTCAGCTGACCCGGCAGGAGCAAACGTATGCTAAAAATGTACTCAGAATGAGCTTTTCAGTGAAAAGCAGCCAGGCACATTTTAGCTAGTTTTACTTGTAAATGGGGTTGAAAACGCTTTTCAGGATCAATACTGGGCTCAAAACATGCAGCCCTGAGGTCTCTCATGAAAGCAGGTGGTTAAATAGAAATTCGCTGCTCAGCTGACCCGGCAGGAGCAAACGTATGCTAAAAATGTACTCAGAATGAGCTTTTCAGTGAATAGCAGCCAGGCACATTTTAGCTAGTTTTACTTGTAAGTGGGGTTGGAAACGCTTTTCAGGATCAGTACTGGGCTCAAAACATGCAGCCCTGAGGTCTCTCGTGATAGCAGGTGGTTAAATAGAAATTCGCTGCTCAGCTGACCCGGTAGGAGCAAACATATGCTTAAAATGTACTCAGAATGAGCTTTTCAGTGAAGAGAAGCCAGGCACATTTTAGCTAGTTTTACTTGTAAGTGGGGTTGGAAATGCTTTTCAGGCTCAGTACTGGGCTCAAAACATGCAGCCCTGAGGTCTCTCATGATAGCAGGTGATTAAATAGAAATTCGCTGCTCAGCTGACCCGGCAGGAGCAAACGTATGCTAAAAATGTACTCAGAATGAGCTTTTCAGTGAAGAGAAGCCAGGCACATTTTAGCTAGTTTTACTTGTAAGTGGGGTTGGAAATGCTTTTCAGGCTCAGTACTGGGCTCAAAACATGCAGCCCTGAGGTCTCTCATGAAAGCAGGTGGTTAAATAGAAATTCGCTGCTCAGCTGACCCGGTAGTAGCAAACGTATGCCAAAAATGTACACAGAATGAGCTTTTCAGTGAATAGCAGCCAGGCACATTTTAGCTAGTTTTACTTGTAAATGGGGTTGAAAACGCTTTTCAGGATCAATACTGGGCTCAAAACATGCAGCCCTGAGGTCTCTCATGAAAGCAGGTGGTTAAATAGAAATTCACTGCTCAGCTGACCCGGTAGGAGCAAAGGTATGCCAAAAATTTTACACAGAATGAGCTTTTCAGTGAATAGCAGCCAGGCACATTTTAGCTAGTTTTACTTGTAAGTGGGGTTGGAAACGCTTTTCAGGATCAGTACTGGGCTCAAAACATGCAGCCCTGAGGTCTCTCATGATAGCAGGTGGTTAAATAGAAATTCGCTGCTCAGCTGACCCGGCAGGAGCAAACGTATGCTTAAAATGTACTCAGAATGAGCTTTTCAGTAAAGAGAAGCCAGGCACATTTTAGCTAGTTTTACTTGTAAGTGGGGTTGGAAATGCTTTTCAGGCTCAGTACTGGACTCAAAACATGCAGCCCTGAGGTCTCGCATGATAGCAGGTGGTTAAATAGAAATTCGCTGCTCAGCTGACCCGGCAGGAGCAAACGTATGCTAAAAATGTACTCAGAATGAGCTTTTCAGTGAAGAGAAGCCAGGCACATTTTAGCTAGTTTTACTTGTAAGTGGGGTTGGAAACGCTTTTCAGGCTCAGTACTGGGCTCAAAACATGCAGCCCTGAGGTCTCTCATGAAAGCACGTGGTTAAATAGAAATTCGCTGCTCAGCTGACCCTGCAGGAGCAAACGTATGCTAAAAATGTACTCAGAATGAGCTTTTCAGTGAAGAGAAGCCAGGCACATTTTAGCTAGTTTTACTTGTAAGTGGGGTTGGAAATGCTTTTCAGGCTCAGTACTGGGCTCAAAACATGCAGCTCTGATGTCTCTGATGAAAGCAGGTGGTTAAATAGAAATTCTCTGCTCAGCTGACCCGGTAGGAGGAAACATATGCCAAAAATGTACAGAGAATGAGCTTTTCAGTGAATAGCAGCCAGGCACATTTTAGCTAGTTTTACTTGTAATTGGGGTTGGAAACGCTTTTCAGGATCAGTACTGGGTTCAAAACATGCAGCCCTGAGGTCTCTCATGATAGCAGGTGGTTAAATAGAAATTCGCTGCTCAGCTGACCCGGCAGGAGCAAACGTATGCTAAAAATGTACTCAGAATCAGCTTTTCAGTGAAGAGAAGCGAGGCACATTTTAGCTAGTTTTACTTGTAAGTGGGGTTGGAAACGCTTTTCAGGCTCAGTGCTGGGCTCAAAACATGCATCCCTGAGGTCTCTCATGAAAGCAGGTGGTTAAATAGAAATTCGCTGCTCAGCTGACCCGGCAGGAGCAAACGTATGCTAAAAATGTACTCAGAATGAGCTTTTCAGTGAAAAGCAGCCAGGCACATTTTAGCTAGTTTTACTTGTAAATGGGGTTGAAAACGCTTTTCAGGATCAATACTGGGCTCAAAACATGCAGCCCTGAGGTCTCTCATGAAAGCAGGTGGTTAAATAGAAATTCGCTGCTCAGCTGACCCGGCAGGAGCAAACGTATGCTAAAAATGTACTCAGAATGAGCTTTTCAGTGAATAGCAGCCAGGCACATTTTAGCTAGTTTTACTTGTAAGTGGGGTTGGAAACGCTTTTCAGGATCAGTACTGGGCTCAAAACATGCAGCCCTGAGGTCTCTCGTGATAGCAGGTGGTTAAATAGAAATTCGCTGCTCAGCTGACCCGGTAGGAGCAAACGTATGCTTAAAATGTACTCAGAATGAGCTTTTCAGTGAAGAGAAGCCAGGCACATTTTAGCTAGTTTTACTTGTAAGTGGGGTTGGAAATGCTTTTCAGGCTCAGTACTGGGCTCAAAACATGCAGCCCTGAGGTCTCTCATGATAGCAGGTGATTAAATAGAAATTCGCTGCTCAGCTGACCCGGCAGGAGCAAACGTATGCTAAAAATGTACTCAGAATGAGCTTTTCAGTGAAGAGAAGCCAGGCACATTTTAGCTAGTTTTACTTGTAAGTGGGGTTGGAAATGCTTTTCAGGCTCAGTACTGGGCTCAAAACATGCAGCCCTGAGGTCTCTCATGAAAGCAGGTGGTTAAATAGAAATTCGCTGCTCAGCTGACCCGGTCGTAGCAAACGTATGCCAAAAATGTACACAGAATGAGCTTTTCAGTGAATAGCAGCCAGGCACATTTTAGCTAGTTTTACTTGTAAATGGGGTTGAAAACGCTTTTCAGGATCAATACTGGGCTCAAAACATGCAGCCCTGAGGTCTCTCATGAAAGCAGGTGGTTAAATAGAAATTCGCTGCTCAGCTGACCCGGCAGGAGCAAACGTATGCTAAAAATGTACTCAGAATGAGCTTTTCAGTGAAGAGAAGCCAGGCACATTTCAGCTAGTTTTACTTGTAAGTGGGGTTGGAAACGCTTTTCAGGCTCAGTGCTGGGCTCAAAACATGCATCCCTGAGGTCTCTCATGAAAGCAGGTGGTTAAATAGAAATTCGCTGCTCAGCTGACCCGGCAGGAGCAAACGTATGCTAAAAATGTACTCAGAATGAGCTTTTCAGTGAAGAGAAGCCAGGCACATTTTAGCTAGTTTTACTTGTAAGTGGGGTTGGAAATGCTTTTCAGGCTCAGTACTGGGCTCAAAACATGCAGCCCTGAGGTCTCTCATGAAAGCAGGTGGTTAAATAGAAATTCGCTGCTCAGCTGACCCGGTAGTAGCAAACGTATGCCAAAAATGTACACAGAATGAGCTTTTCAGTGAATAGCAGCCAGGCACATTTTAGCTAGTTTTACTTGTAAATGGGGTTGAAAACGCTTTTCAGGATCAATACTGGGCTCAAAACATGCAGCCCTGAGGTCTCTCATGAAAGCAGGTGGTTAAATAGAAATTCGCTGCTCAGCTGACCCGGCAGGAGCAAACGTATGCTAAACATGTACTCAGAATGAGCTTTTCAGTGAAGAGAAGCCAGGCACATTTTAGCTAGTTTTACTTGTAAGTGGGGTTGGAAACGCTTTTCAGGCTCAGTGCTGGGCTCAAAACATGCATCCCTGAGGTCTCTCATGAAAGCAGGTGGTTAAATAGAAATTCGCTGCTCACCTGACCCGGCAGGAGCAAACGTATGCTAAAAATGTACTCAGAATGAGCTTTTCAGTGAAGAGAAGCCAGGCACATTTTAGCTAGTTTTACTTGTAAGTGGGGTTGGAAATGCTTTTCAGGCTAAGTACTGGGCTCAAAACATGCAGCCCTGAGGTCTCTCATGAAAGCAGGTGGTTAAATAGAAATTCACTGCTCAGCTGACCCGGTAGGAGCAAAGGTATGCCAAAAATTTTACACAGAATGAGCCTTTCAGTGAATAGCAGCCAGGCACATTTTAGCTAGTTTTACTTGTAAGTGGGGTTGGAAACGCTTTTCAGGATCAGTACTGGGCTCAAAACATGCAGCCCTGAGGTCTCTCATGATAGCAGGTGGTTAAATAGAAATTCGCTGCTCAGCTGACCCGGCAGGAGCAAACGTATGCTTAAAATGTACTCAGAATGAGCTTTTCAGTGAAGAGAACCCAGGCACATTTTAGCTAGTTTTACTTGTAAGTGGGGTTGGAAACGCTTTTCAGGCTCAGTACTGGGCTCAAAACATGCAGCCCTGAGGTCTCTCATGAAAGCAGGTGGTTAAATAGAAATTCGCTGCTCAGCTGACCCGGCAGGAGCAAACGTATGCTAAAAATGTACTCAGAATCAGCTTTTCAGTGAAGAGAAGCGAGGCACATTTTAGCTAGTTTTACTTGTAAGTGGGGTTGGAAACGCTTTTCAGGCTCAGTGCTGGGCTCAAAACATGCAGCCCTGAGGTCTCTCATGAAAGCAGGTGGTTAAATAGAAATTCGCTGCTCAGCTGACCCGGCAGGAGCAAACGTATGCTAAAAAGTACTCAGAATGAGCTTTTCAGTGAAGAGAAGCCAGGCACATTTTAGCTAGTTTTACTTGTAAGTGGGGTTGGAAACGCTTTTCAGGATCAATACTGGGCTCAAAACATGCAGTCCTGAGGTCTCTCATGAAAGCAGGTGGTTAAATAGAAATTCGCTGCTCAGCTGACCCGGCAGGAGCAAACGTATGCTAAAAATGTACTCAGAATGAGCTTTTCAGTGAATAGCAGCCAGGCACATTTTAGCTAGTTTTACTTGTAAGTGGGGTTGGAAACGCTTTTCAGGATCAGTACTGGGCTCAAAACATGCAGCCCTGAGGTCTCTCATGATAGCAGGTGGTTAAATAGAAATTCGCTGCTCAGCTGACCCTGCAGGAGCAAACGTATGCTAAAAATGTACTCAGAATCAGCTTTTCAGTGAAGAGAAGCGAGGCACATTTTAGCTAGTTTTACTTGTAAGTGGGGTTGGAAACGCTTTTCAGGCTCAGTGCTGGGCTCAAAACATGCATCCCTGAGGTCTCTCATGAAAGCAGGTGGTTAAATAGAAATTCGCTGCTCAGCTGACCCGGCAGGAGCAAACGTATGCTAAAAATGTACTCAGAATGAGCTTTTCAGTGAAAAGCAGCCAGGCACATTTTAGCTAGTTTTACTTGTAAATGGGGTTGAAAACGCTTTTCAGGATCAATACTGGGCTCAAAACATGCAGCCCTGAGGTCTCTCATGAAAGCAGGTGGTTAAATAGAAATTCGCTGCTCAGCTGACCCGGCAGGAGCAAACGTATGCTAAAAATGTACTCAGAATGAGCTTTTCAGTGAATAGCAGCCAGGCACATTTTAGCTAGTTTTACTTGTAAGTGGGGTTGGAAACGCTTTTCAGGATCAGTACTGGGCTCAAAACATGCAGCCCTGAGGTCTCTCGTGATAGCAGGTGGTTAAATAGAAATTCGCTGCTCAGCTGACCCGGTAGGAGCAAACGTATGCTTAAAATGTACTCTGAATGAGCTTTTCAGTGAAGAGAAGCCAGGCACATTTTAGCTAGTTTTACTTGTAAGTGGGGTTGGAAATGCTTTTCAGGCTCAGTACTGGGCTCAAAACATGCAGCCCTGAGGTCTCTCATGATAGCAGGTGGTTAAATAGAAATTCTCTGCTCAGCTGACCCGGTAGGAGGAAACATATGCCAAAAATGTACAGAGAATGAGCTTTTCAGTGAATAGCAGCCAGGCACATTTTAGCTAGTTTTACTTGTAAGTGGGGTTGGAAACGCTTTTCAGGATCAGTACTGGGCTCAAAACATGCAGCCCTGAGGTCTCTCATGATAGCAGGTGGTTAAATAGAAATTCGCTGCTCAGCTGACCCGGCAGGAGCAAACGTATGCTAAAAATGTACTCAAATGAGCTTTTCAGTGAAAAGCAGCCAGGCACATTTTAGCTAGTTTTACTTGTAAATGGGGTTGAAAACGCTTTTCAGGATCAATACTGGGCTCAAAACATGCAGCCCTGAGGTCTCTCATGAAAGCAGGTGGTTAAATAGAAATTCGCTGCTCAGCTGACCCGGCAGGAGCAAACGTATGCTTAAAATGTACTCAGAATGAGCTTTTCAGTGAAGAGAAGCCAGGCACATTTTAGTTAGTTTTACTTGTAAGTGGGGTTGGAAATGCTTTTCAGGCTCAGTACTGGACTCAAAACATGCAGCCCTGAGGTCTCTCATGATAGCAGGTGGTTAAATAGAAATTTGCTGCTCAGCTGACCCGGCAGGAGCAAACGTATGCTAAAAATGTACTCAGAATGAGCTTTTCATTGAAGAGAAGCCAGGCACATTTTAGCTAGTTTTACTTGTAAGTGGGGTTGGAAACGCTTTTCAGGCTCAGTACTGGGCTCAAAACATGCAGCCCTGAGGTCTCTCATGATAGCAGGTGGTTAAATAGAAATTCGCTGCTCAGCTGACCCGGCAGGAGCAAACGTATGCTAAAAATGTACTCAGAATGAGCTTTTCAGTGAATAGCAGCCAGGCACATTTTAGCTAGTTTTACTTGTAAGTGGGGTTGGAAACGCTTTTCAGGATCAGTACTGGGCTCAAAACATGCAGCCCTGAGGTCTCTCGTGATAGCAGGTGGTTAAATAGAAATTCGCTGCTCAGCTGACCCGGTAGGAGCAAACGTATGCTTAAAATGTACTCAGAATGAGCTTTTCAGTGAAGAGAAGCCAGGCACATTTTAGCTAGTTTTACTTGTAAGTGGGGTTGGAAATGCTTTTCAGGCTCAGTACTGGGCTCAAAACATGCAGCCCTGAGGTCTCTCATGATAGCAGGTGATTAAATAGAAATTCGCTGCTCAGCTGACCCGGCAGGAGCAAACGTATGCTAAAATGTACTCAGAATGAGCTTTTCAGTGAAGAGAAGCCAGGCACATTTTAGCTAGTTTTACTTGTAAGTGGGGTTGGAAATGCTTTTCAGGCTCAGTACTGGGCTCAAAACATGCAGCCCTGAGGTCTCTCATGAAAGCAGGTGGTTAAATAGAAATTCGCTGCTCAGCTGACCCGGTAGTAGCAAACGTATGCCAAAAATGTACACAGAATGAGCTTTTCAGTGAATAGCAGCCAGGCACATTTTAGCTAGTTTTACTTGTAAATGGGGTTGAAAACGCTTTTCAGGATCAATACTGGGCTCAAAACATGCAGCCCTGAGGTCTCTCATGAAAGCAGGTGGTTAAATAGAAATTCGCTGCTCAGCTGACCCGGCAGGAGCAAACGTATGCTAAAAATGTACTCAGAATGAGCTTTTCAGTGAAGAGAAGCCAGGCACATTTTAGCTAGTTTTACTTGTAAGTGGGGTTGGAAACGCTTTTCAGGATCAATACTGGGCTCAAAACATGCAGCCCTGAGGTCTCTCATGAAAGCAGGTGGTTAAATAGAAATTCGCTGCTCAGCTGACCCGGCAGGAGCAAACGTATGCTAAAAATGTACTCAGAATGAGCTTTTCAGTGAATAGCAGCCAGGCACATTTTAGCTAGTTTTACTTGTAAGTGGGGTTGGAAACGCTTTTCAGGATCAGTACTGGGCTCAAAACATGCAGCCCTGAGGTCTCTCATGATAGCAGGTGGTTAAATAGAAATTCGCTGCTCAGCTGACCCTGCAGGAGCAAACGTATGCTAAAAATGTACTCAGAATCAGCTTTTCAGTGAAGAGAAGCGAGGCACATTTTAGCTAGTTTTACTTGTAAGTGGGGTTGGAAACGCTTTTCAGGCTCAGTGCTGGGCTCAAAACATGCATCCCTGAGGTCTCTCATGAAAGCAGGTGGTTAAATAGAAATTCGCTGCTCAGCTGACCCGGCAGGAGCAAACGTATGCTAAAAATGTACTCAGAATGAGCTTTTCAGTGAAAAGCAGCCAGGCACATTTTAGCTAGTTTTACTTGTAAATGGGGTTGAAAACGCTTTTCAGGATCAATACTGGGCTCAAAACATGCAGCCCTGAGGTCTCTCATGAAAGCAGGTGGTTAAATAGAAATTCGCTGCTCAGCTGACCCGGCAGGAGCAAACGTATGCTAAAAATGTACTCAGAATGAGCTTTTCAGTGAATAGCAGCCAGGCACATTTTAGCTAGTTTTACTTGTAAGTGGGGTTGGAAACGCTTTTCAGGATCAGTACTGGGCTCAAAACATGCAGCCCTGAGGTCTCTCGTGATAGCAGGTGGTTAAATAGAAATTCGCTGCTCAGCTGACCCGGTAGGAGCAAACGTATGCTTAAAATGTACTCTGAATGAGCTTTTCAGTGAAGAGAAGCCAGGCACATTTTAGCTAGTTTTACTTGTAAGTGGGGTTGGAAATGCTTTTCAGGCTCAGTACTGGGCTCAAAACATGCAGCCCTGAGGTCTCTCATGATAGCAGGTGGTTAAATAGAAATTCTCTGCTCAGCTGACCCGGTAGGAGGAAACATATGCCAAAAATGTACAGAGAATGAGCTTTTCAGTGAATAGCAGCCAGGCACATTTTAGCTAGTTTTACTTGTAAGTGGGGTTGGAAACGCTTTTCAGGATCAGTACTGGGCTCAAAACATGCAGCCCTGAGGTCTCTCATGATAGCAGGTGGTTAAATAGAAATTCGCTGCTCAGCTGACCCGGCAGGAGCAAACGTATGCTAAAAATGTACTCAGAATGAGCTTTTCAGTGAAAAGCAGCCAGGCACATTTTAGCTAGTTTTACTTGTAAATGGGGTTGAAAACGCTTTTCAGGATCAATACTGGGCTCAAAACATGCAGCCCTGAGGTCTCTCATGAAAGCAGGTGGTTAAATAGAAATTCGCTGCTCAGCTGACCCGGCAGGAGCAAACGTATGCTTAAAATGTACTCAGAATGAGCTTTTCAGTGAAGAGAAGCCAGGCACATTTTAGTTAGTTTTACTTGTAAGTGGGGTTGGAAATGCTTTTCAGGCTCAGTACTGGACTCAAAACATGCAGCCCTGAGGTCTCTCATGATAGCAGGTGGTTAAATAGAAATTTGCTGCTCAGCTGACCCGGCAGGAGCAAACGTATGCTAAAAATGTACTCAGAATGAGCTTTTCAGTGAAGAGAAGCCAGGCACATTTTAGTTAGTTTTACTTGTAAGTGGGGTTGGAAATGCTTTTCAGGCTCAGTACTGGACTCAAAACATGCAGCCCTGAGGTCTCTCATGATAGCAGGTGGTTAAATAGAAATTTGCTGCTCAGCTGACCCGGCAGGAGCAAACGTATGCTAAAAATGTACTCAGAATGAGCTTTTCATTGAAGAGAAGCCAGGCACATTTTAGCTAGTTTTACTTGTAAGTGGGGTTGGAAACGCTTTTCAGGCTCAGTACTGGGCTCAAAACATGCAGCCCTGAGGTCTCTCATGATAGCAGGTGGTTAAATAGAAATTCGCTGCTCAGCTGACCCGGCAGGAGCAAACGTATGCTAAAAATGTACTCAGAATGAGCTTTTCAGTGAATAGCAGCCAGGCACATTTTAGCTAGTTTTACTTGTAAGTGGGGTTGGAAACGCTTTTCAGGATCAGTACTGGGCTCAAAACATGCAGCCCTGAGGTCTCTCGTGATAGCAGGTGGTTAAATAGAAATTCGCTGCTCAGCTGACCCGGTAGGAGCAAACGTATGCTTAAAATGTACTCAGAATGAGCTTTTCAGTGAAGAGAAGCCAGGCACATTTTAGCTAGTTTTACTTGTAAGTGGGGTTGGAAATGCTTTTCAGGCTCAGTACTGGGCTCAAAACATGCAGCCCTGAGGTCTCTCATGATAGCAGGTGATTAAATAGAAATTCGCTGCTCAGCTGACCCGGCAGGAGCAAACGTATGCTAAAATGTACTCAGAATGAGCTTTTCAGTGAAGAGAAGCCAGGCACATTTTAGCTAGTTTTACTTGTAAGTGGGGTTGGAAATGCTTTTCAGGCTCAGTACTGGGCTCAAAACATGCAGCCCTGAGGTCTCTCATGAAAGCAGGTGGTTAAATAGAAATTCGCTGCTCAGCTGACCCGGTAGTAGCAAACGTATGCCAAAAATGTACACAGAATGAGCTTTTCAGTGAATAGCAGCCAGGCACATTTTAGCTAGTTTTACTTGTAAATGGGGTTGAAAACGCTTTTCAGGATCAATACTGGGCTCAAAACATGCAGCCCTGAGGTCTCTCATGAAAGCAGGTGGTTAAATAGAAATTCGCTGCTCAGCTGACCCGGCAGGAGCAAACGTATGCTAAAAATGTACTCAGAATGAGCTTTTCAGTGAAGAGAAGCCAGGCACATTTTAGCTAGTTTTACTTGTAAGTGGGGTTGGAAACGCTTTTCAGGATCAATACTGGGCTCAAAACATGCAGCCCTGAGGTCTCTCATGAAAGCAGGTGGTTAAATAGAAATTCGCTGCTCAGCTGACCCGGCAGGAGCAAACGTATGCTAAAAATGTACTCAGAATGAGCTTTTCAGTGAATAGCAGCCAGGCACATTTTAGCTAGTTTTACTTGTAAGTGGGGTTGGAAACGCTTTTCAGGATCAGTACTGGGCTCAAAACATGCAGCCCTGAGGTCTCTCATGATAGCAGGTGGTTAAATAGAAATTCGCTGCTCAGCTGACCCTGCAGGAGCAAACGTATGCTAAAAATGTACTCAGAATCAGCTTTTCAGTGAAGAGAAGCGAGGCACATTTTAGCTAGTTTTACTTGTAAGTGGGGTTGGAAACGCTTTTCAGGCTCAGTGCTGGGCTCAAAACATGCATCCCTGAGGTCTCTCATGAAAGCAGGTGGTTAAATAGAAATTCGCTGCTCAGCTGACCCGGCAGGAGCAAACGTATGCTAAAAATGTACTCAGAATGAGCTTTTCAGTGAAAAGCAGCCAGGCACATTTTAGCTAGTTTTACTTGTAAATGGGGTTGAAAACGCTTTTCAGGATCAATACTGGGCTCAAAACATGCAGCCCTGAGGTCTCTCATGAAAGCAGGTGGTTAAATAGAAATTCGCTGCTCAGCTGACCCGGCAGGAGCAAACGTATGCTAAAAATGTACTCAGAATGAGCTTTTCAGTGAATAGCAGCCAGGCACATTTTAGCTAGTTTTACTTGTAAGTGGGGTTGGAAACGCTTTTCAGGATCAGTACTGGGCTCAAAACATGCAGCCCTGAGGTCTCTCGTGATAGCAGGTGGTTAAATAGAAATTCGCTGCTCAGCTGACCCGGTAGGAGCAAACGTATGCTTAAAATGTACTCTGAATGAGCTTTTCAGTGAAGAGAAGCCAGGCACATTTTAGCTAGTTTTACTTGTAAGTGGGGTTGGAAATGCTTTTCAGGCTCAGTACTGGGCTCAAATGATGCAGCCCTGAGGTCTCTCATGATAGCAGGTGGTTAAATAGAAATTCTCTGCTCAGCTGACCCGGTAGGAGGAAACATATGCCAAAAATGTACAGAGAATGAGCTTTTCAGTGAATAGCAGCCAGGCACATTTTAGCTAGTTTTACTTGTAAGTGGGGTTGGAAACGCTTTTCAGGATCAGTACTGGGCTCAAAACATGCAGCCCTGAGGTCTCTCATGATAGCAGGTGGTTAAATAGAAATTCGCTGCTCAGCTGACCCGGCAGGAGCAAACGTATGCTAAAAATGTACTCAGAATGAGCTTTTCAGTGAAAAGCAGCCAGGCACATTTTAGCTAGTTTTACTTGTAAATGGGGTTGAAAACGCTTTTCAGGATCAATACTGGGCTCAAAACATGCAGCCCTGAGGTCTCTCATGAAAGCAGGTGGTTAAATAGAAATTCGCTGCTCAGCTGACCCGGCAGGAGCAAACGTATGCTTAAAATGTACTCAGAATGAGCTTTTCAGTGAAGAGAAGCCAGGCACATTTTAGTTAGTTTTACTTGTAAGTGGGGTTGGAAATGCTTTTCAGGCTCAGTACTGGATTAAAAACATGCAGCCCTGAGGTCTCTCATGATAGCAGGTGGTTAAATAGAAATTTGCTGCTCAGCTGACCCGGCAGGAGCAAACGTATGCTAAAAATGTACTCAGAATGAGCTTTTCATTGAAGAGAAGCCAGGCACATTTTAGCTAGTTTTACTTGTAAGTGGGGTTGGAAACGCTTTTCAGGCTCAGTACTGGGCTCAAAACATGCAGCCCTGAGGTCTCTCATGATAGCAGGTGGTTAAATAGAAATTCGCTGCTCAGCTGACCCGGCAGGAGCAAACGTATGCTAAAAATGTACTCAGAATGAGCTTTTCAGTGAATAGCAGCCAGGCACATTTTAGCTAGTTTTACTTGTAAGTGGGGTTGGAAACGCTTTTCAGGATCAGTACTGGGCTCAAAACATGCAGCCCTGAGGTCTCTCGTGATAGCAGGTGGTTAAATAGAAATTCGCTGCTCAGCTGACCCGGTAGGAGCAAACGTATGCTTAAAATGTACTCAGAATGAGCTTTTCAGTGAAGAGAAGCCAGGAACATTTTAGCTAGTTTTACTTGTAAGTGGGGTTGGAAATGCTTTTCAGGCTCAGTACTGGGCTCAAAACATGCAGCCCTGAGGTCTCTCATGATAGCAGGTGATTAAATAGAAATTCGCTGCTCAGCTGACCCGGCAGGAGCAAACGTATGCTAAAATGTACTCAGAATGAGCTTTTCAGTGAAGAGAAGCCAGGCACATTTTAGCTAGTTTTACTTGTAAGTGGGGTTGGAAATGCTTTTCAGGCTCAGTACTGGGCTCAAAACATGCAGCCCTGAGGTCTCTCATGAAAGCAGGTGGTTAAATAGAAATTCGCTGCTCAGCTGACCCGGTAGTAGCAAACGTATGCCAAAAATGTACACAGAATGAGCTTTTCAGTGAATAGCAGCCAGGCACATTTTAGCTAGTTTTACTTGTAAATGGGGTTGAAAACGCTTTTCAGGATCAATACTGGGCTCAAAACATGCAGCCCTGAGGTCTCTCATGAAAGCAGGTGGTTAAATAGAAATTCGCTGCTCAGCTGACCCGGCAGGAGCAAACGTATGCTAAAAATGTACTCAGAATGAGCTTTTCAGTGAAGAGAAGCCAGGCACATTTTAGCTAGTTTTACTTGTAAGTGGGGTTGGAAACGCTTTTCAGGCTCAGTGCTGGGCTCAAAACATGCATCCCTGAGGTCTCTCATGAAAGCAGGTGGTTAAATAGAAATTCGCTGCTCAGCTGACCCGGCAGGAGCAAACGTATGCTAAAAATGTACTCAGAATGAGCTTTTCAGTGAAGAGAACCCAGGCACATTTTAGCTAGTTTTACTTGTAAGTGGGGTTGGAAATGCTTTTCAGGATCAGTACTGGGCTCAAAACATGCAGCCCTGAGGTCTCTCATGATAGCAGGTGGTTAAATAGAAATTCGCTGCTCAGCTGACCCGGCAGGAGCAAACGTATGCTAAAAATGTACTCAGAATGAGCTTTTCAGTGAAGAGAAGCCAGGCACATTTTAGCTAGTTTTACTTGTAAGTGGGGTTGGAAACGCTTTTCAGGCTCAGTACTGGGCTCAAAACATGCAGCCCTGAGGTCTCTCATGAAAGCAGGTGGTTAAATAGAAATTCGCTGCTCAGCTGACCCGGCAGGAGCAAACGTATGCTAAAAATGTACTCAGAATCAGCTTTTCAGTGAAGAGAAGCGAGGCACATTTTAGCTAGTTTTACTTGTAAGTGGGGTTGGAAACGCTTTTCAGGCTCAGTGCTGGGCTCAAAACATGCAGCCCTGAGGTCTCTCATGAAAGCAGGTGGTTAAATAGAAATTCGCTGCTCAGCTGACCCGGCAGGAGCAAACGTATGCTAAAAATGTACTCAGAATGAGCTTTTCAGTGAAGAGAAGCCAGGCACATTTTAGCTAGTTTTACTTGTAAGTGGGGTTGGAAATGCTTTTCAGGCTCAGTACTGGGCTCAAAACATGCAGCCCTGAGGTCTCTCATGAAAGCAGGTGGTTACATAGAAATTCGCTGCTCAGCTGACCCGGTAGTAGCAAACGTATGCCAAAAATGTACACAGAATGAGCTTTTCAGTGAATAGCAGCCAGGCACATTTTAGCTAGTTTTACTTGTAAATGGGGTTGAAAACGCTTTTCAGGATCAATACTGGGCTCAAAACATGCAGCCCTGAGGTCTCTCATGAAAGCAGGTGGTTAAATAGAAATTCGCTGCTTAGCTGACCCGGCAGGAGCAAACGTATGCTAAAAATGTACTCAGAATGAGCTTTTCAGTGAAGAGAAGCCAGGCACATTTTAGCTAGTTTTACTTGTAAGTGGGGTTGGAAACGCTTTTCAGGCTCAGTGCTGGGCTCAAAACATGCATCCCTGAGGTCTCTCATGAAAGCAGGTGGTTAAATAGAAATTCGCTGCTCAGCTGACCCGGCAGGAGCAAACGTATGCTAAAAATGTACTCAGAATGAGCTTTTCAGTGAAGAGAAGCCAGGCACATTTTAGCTAGTTTTACTTGTAAGTGGGGTTGGAAACGCTTTTCAGGCTCAGTACTGGGCTCAAAACATGCAGCCCTGAGGTCTCTCATGAAAGCAGGTGGTTAAATAGAAATTCGCTGCTCAGCTGACCCGGCAGGAGCAAACGTATGCTAAAAATGTACTCAGAATGAGCTTTTCAGTGAAGAGAAGCCAGGCACATTTTAGCTAGTTTTACTTGTAAGTGGGGTTGGAAATGGTTTTCAGGCTCAGTACTGGGCTCAAAACATGCAGCTCTGAGGTCTCTCATGAAAGCAGGTGGTTAAATAGAAATTCTCTGCTCAGCTGACCCGGTAGGAGGAAACATATGCCAAAAATGTACAGAGAATGAGCTTTTCAGTGAATAGCAGCCAGGCACATTTTAGTTAGTTTTACTTGTAAGTGGGGTTGGAAACGCTTTTCAGGATCAGTACTGGGCTCAAAACATGCAGCCCTGAGGTCTCTCATGATAGCAGGTGGTTAAATAGAAATTCGCTGCTCAGCTGACCCTGCAGGAGCAAACGTATGCTAAAAATGTACTCAGAATCAGCTTTTCAGTGAAGAGAAGCGAGGCACATTTTAGCTAGTTTTACTTGTAAGTGGGGTTGGAAACGCTTTTCAGGCTCAGTGCTGGGCTCAAAACATGCATCCCTGAGGTCTCTCATGAAAGCAGGTGGTAAAATAGAAATTCGCTGCTCAGCTGCCCCGGCAGGAGCAAACGTATGCTAAAAATGTACTCAGAATGAGCTTTTCAGTGAAAAGCAGCCAGGCACATTTTAGCTAGTTTTACTTGTAAATGGGGTTGAAAACGCTTTTCAGGATCAATACTGGGCTCAAAACATGCAGCCCTGAGGTCTCTCATGAAAGCAGGTGGTTAAATAGAAATTCGCTGCTCAGCTGACCCGGCAGGAGCAAACGTATGCTAAAAATGTACTCAGAATGAGCTTTTCAGTGAATAGCAGCCAGGCACATTTTAGCTAGTTTTACTTGTAAGTGGGATTGGAAACGCTTTTCAGGATCAGTACTGGGCTCAAAACATGCAGCCCTGAGGTCTCTCGTGATAGCAGGTGGTTAAATAGAAATTCGCTGCTCAGCTGACCCGGTAGGAGCAAACGTATGCTTAAAATGTACTCAGAATGAGCTTTTCACTGAAGAGAAGCCAGGCACATTTTAGCTAGTTTTACTTGTAAGTGGGGTTGGAAATGCTTTTCAGGCTCAGTACTGGGCTCAAAACATGCAGCCCTGAGGTCTCTCATGATAGCAGGTGATTAAATAGAAATTCGCTGCTCAGCTGACCCGGCAGGAGCAAACGTATGCTAAAAATGTACTCAGAATGAGCTTTTCAGTGAATAGCAGCCAGGCACATTTTAGCTAGTTTTACTTGTAAGTGGGGTTGAAAACGCTTTTCAGGATCAATACTGGGCTCAAAACATGCAGCCCTGAGGTCTCTCATGAAAGCAGGTGGTTAAATAGAAATTCGCTGCTCAGCTGACCCGGCAGGAGCAAACGTATGCTAAAAATGTACTCAGAATGAGCTTTTCAGTGAAGAGAAGCCAGGCACATTTTAGCTAGTTTTACTTGTAAGTGGGGTTGGAAACGCTTTTCAGGCTCAGTGCTGGGCTCAAAACATGCATCCCTGAGGTCTCTCATGAAAGCAGGTGGTTAAATAGAAATTCGCTGCTCAGCTGACCCGGCAGGAGCAAACGTATGCTAAAAATGTACTCAGAATGAGCTTTTCAGTGAAGAGAAGCCAGGCACATTTTAGCTAGTTTTACTTGTAAGTGGGGTTGGAAATGCTTTTCAGGCTAAGTACTGGGCTCAAAACATGCAGCCCTGAGGTCTCTCATGAAAGCAGGTGGTTAAATAGAAATTCACTGCTCAGCTGACCCGGTAGGAGCAAAGGTATGCCAAAAATTTTACACAGAATGAGCTTTTCAGTGAATAGCAGCCAGGCACATTTTAGCTAGTTTTACTTGTAAGTGGGGTTGGAAACGCTTTTCAGGATCAGTACTGGGCTCAAAACATGCAGCCCTGAGGTCTCTCATGATAGCAGGTGGTTAAATAGAAATTCGCTGCTCAGCTGACCCGGCAGGAGCAAACGTATGCTTAAAATGTACTCAGAATGAGCTTTTCAGTGAAGAGAAGCCAGGCACATTTTAGCTAGTTTTACTTGTAAGTGGGGTTGGAAATGCTTTTCAGGCTCAGTACTGGACTCAAAACATGCAGCCCTGAGGTCTCTCATGATAGCAGGTGGTTAAATAGAAATTCGCTGCTCAGCTGACCCGGCAGGAGCAAACGTATGCTAAAAATGTACTCAGAATGAGCTTTTCAGTGAAGAGAAGCCAGGCACATTTTAGCTAGTTTTACTTGTAAGTGGGGTTGGAAACGCTTTTCAGGCTCAGTACTGGAATCAAAACATGCAGCCCTGAGGTCTCTCATGAAAGCACGTGGTTAAATAGAAATTCGCTGCTCAGCTGACCCGGCAGGAGCAAACGTATGCTAAAAATGTACTCAGAATGAGCTTCTCAGTGAAGAGAAGCCAGGCACATTTTAGCTAGTTTTACTTGTAAGTGGGGTTGGAAATGCTTTTCAGGCTCAGTACTGGGCTCAAAACATGCAGCTCTGATGTCTCTCATGAAAGCAGGTGGTTAAATAGAAATTCTCTGCTCAGCTGACCCGGTAGGAGGAAACATATGCCAAAAATGTACAGAGAATGAGCTTTTCAGTGAATAGCAGCCAGGCACATTTTAGCTAGTTTTACTTGTAATTGGGGTTGGAAACGCTTTTCAGGATCAGTACTGGGTTCAAAACATGCAGCCCTGAGGTCTCTCATGATAGCAGGTGGTTAAATAGAAATTCGCTGCTCAGCTGACCCGGCAGGAGCAAACGTATGCTAAAAATGTACTCAGAATCAGCTTTTCAGTGAAGAGAAGCGAGGCACATTTTAGCTAGTTTTACTTGTAAGTGGGGTTAAACGCTTTTCAGGCTCAGTGCTGGGCTCAAAACATGCATCCCTGAGGTCTCTCATGAAAGCAGGTGGTTAAATAGAAATTCGCTGCTCAGCTGACCCGGCAGGAGCAAACGTATGCTAAAAATGTACTCAGAATGAGCTTTTCAGTGAAAAGCAGCCAGGCACATTTTAGCTAGTTTTACTTGTAAATGGGGTTGAAAACGCTTTTCAGGATCAATACTGGGCTCAAAACATGCAGCCCTGAGGTCTCTCATGAAAGCAGGTGGTTAAATAGAAATTCGCTGCTCAGCTGACCCGGCAGGAGCAAACGTATGCTAAAAATGTACTCAGAATGAGCTTTTCAGTGAATAGCAGCCAGGCACATTTTAGCTAGTTTTACTTGTAAGTGGGGTTGGAAACGCTTTTAAGGATCAGTACTGGGCTCAAAACATGCAGCCCTGAGGTCTCTCGTGATAGCAGGTGGTTAAATAGAAATTCGCTGCTCAGCGGACCCGGTAGGAGCAAACGTATGCTTAAAATGTACTCAGAATGAGCTTTTCAGTGAAGAGAAGCCAGGCACATTTTAGCTAGTTTTACTTGTAAGTGGGGTTGGAAATGCTTTTCAGGCTCAGTACTGGGCTCAAAACATGCAGCCCTGAGGTCTCTCATGATAGCAGGTGATTAAATAGAAATTCGCTGCTCAGCTGACCCGGCAGGAGCAAACGTATGCTAAAAATGTACTCAGAATGAGCTTTTCAGTGAAGAGAAGCCAGGCACATTTTAGCTAGTTTTACTTGTAAGTGGGGTTGGAAACGCTTTTCAGGCTCAGTGCTGGGCTCAAAACATGCATCCCTGAGGTCTCTCATGAAAGCAGGTGGTTAAATAGAAATTCGCTGCTCAGCTGACCCGGCAGGAGCAAACGTATGCTAAAAATGTACTCAGAATGAGCTTTTCAGTGAAGAGAAGCCAGGCACATTTTAGCTAGTTTTACTTGTAAGTGGGGTTGGAAATGCTTTTCAGGCTAAGTACTGGGCTCAAAACATGCAGCCCTGAGGTCTCTCATGAAAGCAGGTGGTTAAATAGAAATTCACTGCTCAGCTGACCCGGTAGGAGCAAAGGTATGCCAAAAATTTTACACAGAATGAGCTTTTCAGTGAATAGCAGCCAGGCACATTTTAGCTAGTTTTACTTGTAAGTGGGGTTGGAAACGCTTTTCAGGATCAGTACTGGGCTCAAAACATGCAGCCCTGAGGTCTCTCATGATAGCAGGTGGTTAAATAGAAATTCGCTGCTCAGCTGACCCGGCAGGAGCAAACGTATGCTTAAAATGTACTCAGAATGAGCTTTTCAGTGAAGAGAAGCCAGGCACATTTTAGCTAGTTTTACTTGTAAGTGGGGTTGGAAATGCTTTTCAGGCTCAGTACTGGACTCAAAACATGCAGCCCTGAGGTCTCTCATGATAGCAGGTGGTTAAATAGAAATTCGCTGCTCAGCTGACCCGGCAGGAGCAAACGTATGCTAAAAATGTACTCAGAATGAGCTTTTCAGTGAAGAGAAGCCAGGCACATTTTAGCTAGTTTTACTTGTAAGTGGGGTTGGAAACGCTTTTCAGGCTCAGTACTGGGCTCAAAACATGCAGCCCTGAGGTCTCTCATGAAAGCACGTGGTTAAATAGAAATTCGCTGCTCAGCTGACCCGGCAGGAGCAAACGTATGCTAAAAATGTACTCAGAATGAGCTTTTCAGTGAAGAGAAGCCAGGCACATTTTAGCTAGTTTTACTTGTAAGTGGGGTTGGAAATGCTTTTCAGGCTCAGTACTGGGCTCAAAACATGCAGCTCTGATGTCTCTCATGAAAGCAGGTGGTTAAATAGAAATTCTCTGCTCAGCTGACCCGGTAGGAGGAAACATATGCCAAAAATGTACAGAGAATGAGCTTTTCAGTGAATAGCAGCCAGGCACATTTTAGCTAGTTTTACTTGTAATTGGGGTTGGAAACGCTTTTCAGGATCAGTACTGGGTTCAAAACATGCAGCCCTGAGGTCTCTCATGATAGCAGGTGGTTAAATAGAAATTCGCTGCTCAGCTGACCCGGCAGGAGCAAACGTATGCTAAAAATGTACTCAGAATCAGCTTTTCAGTGAAGAGAAGCGAGGCACATTTTAGCTAGTTTTACTTGTAAGTGGGGTTGGAAACGCTTTTCAGGCTCAGTGCTGGGCTCAAAACATGCATCCCTGAGGTCTCTCATGAAAGCAGGTGGTTAAATAGAAATTCGCTGCTCAGCTGACCCGGCAGGAGCAAACGTATGCTAAAAATGTACTCAGAATGAGCTTTTCAGTGAAAAGCAGCCAGGCACATTTTAGCTAGTTTTACTTGTAAATGGGGTTGAAAACGCTTTTCAGGATCAATACTGGGCTCAAAACATGCAGCCCTGAGGTCTCTCATGAAAGCAGGTGGTTAAATAGAAATTCGCTGCTCAGCTGACCCGGCAGGAGCAAACGTATGCTAAAAATGTACTCAGAATGAGCTTTTCAGTGAATAGCAGCCAGGCACATTTTAGCTAGTTTTACTTGTAAGTGGGGTTGGAAACGCTTTTCAGGATCAGTACTGGGCTCAAAACATGCAGCCCTGAGGTCTCTCGTGATAGCAGGTGGTTAAATAGAAATTCGCTGCTCAGCTGACCCGGTAGGAGCAAACGTATGCTTAAAATGTACTCAGAATGAGCTTTTCAGTGAAGAGAAGCCAGGCACATTTTAGCTAGTTTTACTTGTAAGTGGGGTTGGAAATGCTTTTCAGGCTCAGTACTGGGCTCAAAACATGCAGCCCTGAGGTCTCTCATGATAGCAGGTGATTAAATAGAAATTCGCTGCTCAGCTGACCCGGCAGGAGCAAACGTATGCTAAAAATGTACTCAGAATGAGCTTTTCAGTGAAGAGAAGCCAGGCACATTTTAGCTAGTTTTACTTGTAAATGGGGTTGAAAACGCTTTTCAGGATCAATACTGGGCTCAAAACATGCAGCCCTGAGGTCTCTCATGAAAGCAGGTGGTTAAATAGAAATTCGCTGCTCAGCTGACCCGGCAGGAGCAAACGTATGCTAAAAATGTACTCAGAATGAGCTTTTCAGTGAATAGCAGCCAGGCACATTTTAGCTAGTTTTACTTGTAAGTGGGGTTGGAAACGCTTTTCAGGATCAGTACTGGGCTCAAAACATGCAGCCCTGAGGTCTCTCGTGATAGCAGGTGGTTAAATAGAAATTCGCTGCTCAGCTGACCCGGTAGGAGCAAACGTATGCTTAAAATGTACTCAGAATGAGCTTTTCAGTGAAGAGAAGCCAGGCACATTTTAGCTAGTTTTACTTGTAAGTGGGGTTGGAAATGCTTTTCAGGCTCAGTACTGGGCTCAAAACATGCAGCCCTGAGGTCTCTCATGAAAGCAGGTGGTTAAATAGAAATTCACTGCTCAGCTGACCCGGTAGGAGCAAAGGTATGCCAAAAATTTTACACAGAATGAGCTTTTCAGTGAAGAGCAGCCAGGCACATTTTAGCTAGTTTTACTTGTAAGTGGGGTTGGAAACGCTTTTCAGGATCAGTACTGGGCTCAAAACATGCAGCCCTGAGGTCTCTCATGATAGCAGGTGGTTAAATAGAAATTCGCTGCTCAGCTGACCCGGCAGGAGCAAACGTATGCTTAAAATGTACTCAGAATGAGCTTTTCAGTGAAGAGAAGCCAGGCACATTTTAGCTAGTTTTACTTGTAAGTGGGGTTGGAAATGCTTTTCAGGCTCAGTACTGGACTCAAAACATGCAGCCCTGAGGTCTCTCATGATAGCAGGTGGTTAAATAGAAATTCGCTGCTCAGCTGACCCGGCAGGAGCAAACGTATGCTAAAAATGTACTCAGAATGAGCTTTTCAGTGAAGAGAAGCCAGGCACATTTTAGCTAGTTTTACTTGTAAGTGGGGTTGGAAACGCTTTTCAGGCTCAGTACTGGGCTCAAAACATGCAGCCCTGAGGTCTCTCATGAAAGCACGTGGTTAAATAGAAATTCGCTGCTCAGCTGACCCGGCAGGAGCAAACGTATGCTAAAAATGTACTCAGAATGAGCTTTTCAGTGAAGAGAAGCCAGGCACATTTTAGCTAGTTTTACTTGTAAGTGGGGTTGGAAATGCTTTTCAGGCTCAGTACTGGGCTCAAAACATGCAGCTCTGATGTCTCTCATGAAAGCAGGTGGTTAAATAGAAATTCTCTGCTCAGCTGACCCGGTAGGAGGAAACATATGCCAAAAATGTACAGAGAATGAGCTTTTCAGTGAATAGCAGCCAGGCACATTTTAGCTAGTTTTACTTGTAATTGGGGTTGGAAACGCTTTTCAGGATCAGTACTGGGTTCAAAACATGCAGCCCTGAGGTCTCTCATGATAGCAGGTGGTTAAATAGAAATTCGCTGCTCAGCTGACCCGGCAGGAGCAAACGTATGCTAAAAATGTACTCAGAATCAGCTTTTCAGTGAAGAGAAGCGAGGCACATTTTAGCTAGTTTTACTTGTAAGTGGGGTTGGAAACGCTTTTCAGGCTCAGTGCTGGGCTCAAAACATGCATCCCTGAGGTCTCTCATGAAAGCAGGTGGTTAAATAGAAATTCGCTGCTCAGCTGACCCGGCAGGAGCAAACGTATGCTAAAAATGTACTCAGAATGAGCTTTTCAGTGAAAAGCAGCCAGGCACATTTTAGCTAGTTTTACTTGTAAATGGGGTTGAAAACGCTTTTCAGGATCAATACTGGGCTCAAAACATGCAGCCCTGAGGTCTCTCATGAAAGCAGGTGGTTAAATAGAAATTCGCTGCTCAGCTGACCCGGCAGGAGCAAACGTATGCTAAAAATGTACTCAGAATGAGCTTTTCAGTGAATAGCAGCCAGGCACATTTTAGCTAGTTTTACTTGTAAGTGGGGTTGGAAACGCTTTTCAGGATCAGTACTGGGCTCAAAACATGCAGCCCTGAGGTCTCTCGTGATAGCAGGTGGTTAAATAGAAATTCGCTGCTCAGCTGACCCGGTAGGAGCAAACGTATGCTTAAAATGTACTCAGAATGAGCTTTTCAGTGAAGAGAAGCCAGGCACATTTTAGCTAGTTTTACTTGTAAGTGGGGTTGGAAATGCTTTTCAGGCTCAGTACTGGGCTCAAAACATGCAGCCCTGAGGTCTCTCATGATAGCAGGTGATTAAATAGAAATTCGCTGCTCAGCTGACCCGGCAGGAGCAAACGTATGCTAAAAATGTACTCAGAATGAGCTTTTCAGTGAAGAGAAGCCAGGCACATTTTAGCTAGTTTTACTTGTAAGTGGGGTTGGAAATGCTTTTCAGGCTCAGTACTGGGCTCAAAACATGCAGCCCTGAGGTCTCTCATGAAAGCAGGTGGTTAAATAGAAATTCGCTGCTCAGCTGACCCGGTAGTAGCAAACGTATGCCAAAAATGTACACAGAATGAGCTTTTCAGTGAATAGCAGCCAGGCACATTTTAGCTAGTTTTACTTGTAAATGGGGTTGAAAACGCTTTTCAGGATCAATACTGGGCTCAAAACATGCAGCCCTGAGGTCTCTCATGAAAGCAGGTGGTTAAATAGAAATTCAATGCTCAGCTGACCCGGTAGGAGCAAAGGTATGCCAAAAATTTTACACAGAATGAGCTTTTCAGTGAATAGCAGCCAGGCACATTTTAGCTAGTTTTACTTGTAAGTGGGGTTGGAAACGCTTTTCAGGATCAGTACTGGGCTCAAAACATGCAGCCCTGAGGTCTCTCATGATAGCAGGTGGTTAAATAGAAATTCGCTGCTCAGCTGACCCGGCAGGAGCAAACGTATGCTTAAAATGTACTCAGAATGAGCTTTTCAGTGAAGAGAAGCCAGGCACATTTTAGCTAGTTTTACTTGTAAGTGGGGTTGGAAATGCTTTTCAGGCTCAGTACTGGACTCAAAACATGCAGCCCTGAGGTCTCGCATGATAGCAGGTGGTTAAATAGAAATTCGCTGCTCAGCTGACCCGGCAGGAGCAAACGTATGCTAAAAATGTACTCAGAATGAGCTTTTCAGTGAAGAGAAGCCAGGCACATTTTAGCTAGTTTTACTTGTAAGTGGGGTTGGAAACGCTTTTCAGGCTCAGTACTGGGCTCAAAACATGCAGCCCTGAGGTCTCTCATGAAAGCACGTGGTTAAATAGAAATTCGCTGCTCAGCTGACCCTGCAGGAGCAAACGTATGCTAAAAATGTACTCAGAATGAGCTTTTCAGTGAAGAGAAGCCAGGCACATTTTAGCTAGTTTTACTTGTAAGTGGGGTTGGAAATGCTTTTCAGGCTCAGTACTGGGCTCAAAACATGCAGCTCTGATGTCTCTCATGAAAGCAGGTGGTTAAATAGAAATTCTCTGCTCAGCTGACCCGGTAGGAGGAAACATATGCCAAAAATGTACAGAGAATGAGCTTTTCAGTGAATAGCAGCCAGGCACATTTTAGCTAGTTTTACTTGTAATTGGGGTTGGAAACGCTTTTCAGGATCAGTACTGGGTTCAAAACATGCAGCCCTGAGGTCTCTCATGATAGCAGGTGGTTAAATAGAAATTCGCTGCTCAGCTGACCCGGCAGGAGCAAACGTATGCTAAAAATGTACTCAGAATCAGCTTTTCAGTGAAGAGAAGCGAGGCACATTTTAGCTAGTTTTACTTGTAAGTGGGGTTGGAAACGCTTTTCAGGCTCAGTGCTGGGCTCAAAACATGCATCCCTGAGGTCTCTCATGAAAGCAGGTGGTTAAATAGAAATTCGCTGCTCAGCTGACCCGGCAGGAGCAAACGTATGCTAAAAATGTACTCAGAATGAGCTTTTCAGTGAAAAGCAGCCAGGCACATTTTAGCTAGTTTTACTTGTAAATGGGGTTGAAAACGCTTTTCAGGATCAATACTGGGCTCAAAACATGCAGCCCTGAGGTCTCTCATGAAAGCAGGTGGTTAAATAGAAATTCGCTGCTCAGCTGACCCGGCAGGAGCAAACGTATGCTAAAAATGTACTCAGAATGAGCTTTTCAGGGAATAGCAGCCAGGCACATTTTAGCTAGTTTTACTTGTAAGTGGGGTTGGAAACGCTTTTCAGGATCAGTACTGGGCTCAAAACATGCAGCCCTGAGGTCTCTCGTGATAGCAGGTGGTTAAATAGAAATTCGCTGCTCAGCTGACCCGGTAGGAGCAAACGTATGCTTAAAATGTACTCAGAATGAGCTTTTCAGTGAAGAGAAGCCAGGCACATTTTAGCTAGTTTTACTTGTAAGTGGGGTTGGAAATGCTTTTCAGGCTCAGTACTGGGCTCAAAACATGCAGCCCTGAGGTCTCTCATGATAGCAGGTGATTAAATAGAAATTCGCTGCTCAGCTGACCCGGCAGGAGCAAACGTATGCTAAAAATGTACTCAGAATGAGCTTTTCAGTGAAGAGAAGCCAGGCACATTTTAGCTAGTTTTACTTGTAAGTGGGGTTGGAAATGCTTTTCAGGCTCAGTACTGGGCTCAAAACATGCAGCCCTGAGGTCTCTCATGAAAGCAGGTGGTTAAATAGAAATTCGCTGCTCAGCTGACCCGGTAGTAGCAAACGTATGCCAAAAATGTACACAGAATGAGCTTTTCAGTGAATAGCAGCCAGGCACATTTTAGCTAGTTTTACTTGTAAATGGGGTTGAAAACGCTTTTCAGGATCAATACTGGGCTCAAAACATGCAGCCCTGAGGTCTCTCATGAAAGCAGGTGGTTAAATAGAAATTCGCTGCTCAGCTGACCCGGCAGGAGCAAACGTATGCTAAAAATGTACTCAGAATGAGCTTTTCAGTGAAGAGAAGCCAGGCACATTTCAGCTAGTTTTACTTGTAAGTGGGGTTGGAAACGCTTTTCAGGCTCAGTGCTGGGCTCAAAACATGCATCCCTGAGGTCTCTCATGAAAGCAGGTGGTTAAATAGAAATTCGCTGCTCAGCTGACCCGGCAGGAGCAAACGTATGCTAAAAATGTACTCAGAATGAGCTTTTCAGTGAAGAGAAGCCAGGCACATTTTAGCTAGTTTTACTTGTAAGTGGGGTTGGAAATGCTTTTCAGGCTCAGTACTGGGCTCAAAACATGCAGCCCTGAGGTCTCTCATGAAAGCAGGTGGTTAAATAGAAATTCGCTGCTCAGCTGACCCGGTAGTAGCAAACGTATGCCAAAAATGTACACAGAATGAGCTTTTCAGTGAATAGCAGCCAGGCACATTTTAGCTAGTTTTACTTGTAAATGGGGTTGAAAACGCTTTTCAGGATCAATACTGGGCTCAAAACATGCAGCCCTGAGGTCTCTCATGAAAGCAGGTGGTTAAATAGAAATTCGCTGCTCAGCTGACCCGGCAGGAGCAAACGTATGCTAAAAATGTACTCAGAATGAGCTTTTCAGTGAAGAGAAGCCAGGCACATTTTAGCTAGTTTTACTTGTAAGTGGGGTTGGAAACGCTTTTCAGGCTCAGTGCTGGGCTCAAAACATGCATCCCTGAGGTCTCTCATGAAAGCAGGTGGTTAAATAGAAATTCGCTGCTCAGCTGACCCGGCAGGAGCAAACGTATGCTAAAAATGTACTCAGAATGAGCTTTTCAGTGAAGAGAAGCCAGGCACATTTTAGCTAGTTTTACTTGTAAGTGGGGTTGGAAATGCTTTTCAGGCTAAGTACTGGGCTCAAAACATGCAGCCCTGAGGTCTCTCATGAAAGCAGGTGGTTAAATAGAAATTCACTGCTCAGCTGACCCGGTAGGAGCAAAGGTATGCCAAAAATTTTACACAGAATGAGCCTTTCAGTGAATAGCAGCCAGGCACATTTTAGCTAGTTTTACTTGTAAGTGGGGTTGGAAACGCTTTTCAGGATCAGTACTGGGCTCAAAACATGCAGCCCTGAGGTCTCTCATGATAGCAGGTGGTTAAATAGAAATTCGCTGCTCAGCTGACCCGGCAGGAGCAAACGTATGCTTAAAATGTACTCAGAATGAGCTTTTCAGTGAAGAGAACCCAGGCACATTTTAGCTAGTTTTACTTGTAAGTGGGGTTGGAAATGCTTTTCAGGATCAGTACTGGGCTCAAAACATGCAGCCCTGAGGTCTCTCATGATAGCAGGTGGTTAAATAGAAATTCGCTGCTCAGCTGACCCGGCAGGAGCAAACGTATGCTAAAAATGTACTCAGAATGAGCTTTTCAGTGAAGAGAAGCCAGGCACATTTTAGCTAGTTTTACTTGTAAGTGGGGTTGGAAACGCTTTTCAGGCTCAGTACTGGGCTCAAAACATGCAGCCCTGAGGTCTCTCATGAAAGCAGGTGGTTAAATAGAAATTCGCTGCTCAGCTGACCCGGCAGGAGCAAACGTATGCTAAAAATGTACTCAGAATCAGCTTTTCAGTGAAGAGAAGCGAGGCACATTTTAGCTAGTTTTACTTGTAAGTGGGGTTGGAAACGCTTTTCAGGCTCAGTGCTGGGCTCAAAACATGCAGCCCTGAGGTCTCTCATGAAAGCAGGTGGTTAAATAGAAATTCGCTGCTCAGCTGACCCGGCAGGAGCAAACGTATGCTAAAAATGTACTCAGAATGAGCTTTTCAGTGAAGAGAAGCCAGGCACATTTTAGCTAGTTTTACTTGTAAGTGGGGTTGGAAACGCTTTTCAGGATCAATACTGGGCTCAAAACATGCAGCCCTGAGGTCTCTCATGAAAGCAGGTGGTTAAATAGAAATTCGCTGCTCAGCTGACCCGGCAGGAGCAAACGTATGCTAAAAATGTACTCAGAATGAGCTTTTCAGTGAAGAGAAGCCAGGCACATTTTAGCTAGTTTTACTTGTAAGTGGGGTTGGAAATGCTTTTCAGGATCAGTACTGGACTCAAAACATGCAGCCCTGAGGTCTCTCATGAAAGCAGGTGGTTAAATAGAAATTCGCTGCTCAGCTGACCCGGCAGGAGCAAACGTATGCTAAAAATGTACTCAGAATGAGCTTTTCAGTGAAGAGAAGCCAGGCACATTTTAGCTAGTTTTACTTGTAAGTGGGGTTGGAAATGGTTTTCAGGCTCAGTACTGGGCTCAAAACATGCAGCTCTGAGGTCTCTCATGAAAGCAGGTGGTTAAATAGAAATTCTCTGCTCAGCTGACCCGGTAGGAGGAAACATATGCCAAAAATGTACAGAGAATGAGCTTTTCAGTGAATAGCAGCCAGGCACATTTTAGCTAGTTTTACTTGTAAGTGGGGTTGGAAACGCTTTTCAGGATCAGTACTGGGCTCAAAACATGCAGCCCTGAGGTCTCTCATGATAGCAGGTGGTTAAATAGAAATTCGCTGCTCAGCTGACCCTGCAGGAGCAAACGTATGCTAAAAATGTACTCAGAATCAGCTTTTCAGTGAAGAGAAGCGAGGCACATTTTAGCTAGTTTTACTTGTAAGTGGGGTTGGAAACGCTTTTCAGGCTCAGTGCTGGGCTCAAAACATGCATCCCTGAGGTCTCTCATGAAAGCAGGTGGTTAAATAGAAATTCGCTGCTCAGCTGACCCGGCAGGAGCAAACGTATGCTAAAAATGTACTCAGAATGAGCTTTTCAGTGAAAAGCAGCCAGGCACATTTTAGCTAGTTTTACTTGTAAATGGGGTTGAAAACGCTTTTCAGGATCAATACTGGGCTCAAAACATGCAGCCCTGAGGTCTCTCATGAAAGCAGGTGGTTAAATAGAAATTCGCTGCTCAGTTGACCCGGCAGGAGCAAACGTATGCTAAAAATGTACTCAGAATGAGCTTTTCAGTGAAGAGAAGCCAGGCACATTTTAGCTAGTTTTACTTGTAAGTGGGGTTGGAAATGCTTTTCAGGATCAGTACTGGACTCAAAACATGCAGCCCTGAGGTCTCTCATGAAAGCAGGTGGTTAAATAGAAATTCGCTGCTCAGCTGACCCGGCAGGAGCAAACGTATGCTAAAAATGTACTCAGAATGAGCTTTTCAGTGAAGAGAAGCCAGGCACATTTTAGCTAGTTTTACTTGTAAGTGGGGTTGGAAATGGTTTTCAGGCTCAGTACTGGGCTCAAAACATGCAGCTCTGAGGTCTCTCATGAAAGCAGGTGGTTAAATAGAAATTCTCTGCTCAGCTGACCCGGTAGGAGGAAACATATGCCAAAAATGTACAGAGAATGAGCTTTTCAGTGAATAGCAGCCAGGCACATTTTAGCTAGTTTTACTTGTAAGTGGGGTTGGAAACGCTTTTCAGGATCAGTACTGGGCTCAAAACATGCAGCCCTGAGGTCTCTCATGATAGCAGGTGGTTAAATAGAAATTCGCTGCTCAGCTGACCCTGCAGGAGCAAACGTATGCTAAAAATGTACTCAGAATCAGCTTTTCAGTGAAGAGAAGCGAGGCACATTTTAGCTAGTTTTACTTGTAAGTGGGGTTGGAAACGCTTTTCAGGCTCAGTGCTGGGCTCAAAACATGCATCCCTGAGGTCTCTCATGAAAGCAGGTGGTTAAATAGAAATTCGCTGCTCAGCTGACCCGGCAGGAGCAAACGTATGCTAAAAATGTACTCAGAATGAGCTTTTCAGTGAAGAGAAGCCAGGCACATTTTAGCTAGTTTTACTTGTAAGTGGGGTTGGAAATGCTTTTCAGGCTAAGTACTGGGCTCAAAACATGCAGCCCTGAGGTCTCTCATGAAAGCAGGTGGTTAAATAGAAATTCACTGCTCAGCTGACCCGGTAGGAGCAAAGGTATGCCAAAAATTTTACACAGAATGAGCTTTTCAGTGAATAGCAGCCAGGCACATTTTAGCTAGTTTTACTTGTAAGTGGGGTTGGAAACGCTTTTCAGGATCAGTACTGGGCTCAAAACATGCAGCCCTGAGGTCTCTCATGATAGCAGGTGGTTAAATAGAATTTCGCTGCTCAGCTGACCCGGCAGGAGCAAACGTATGCTAAAAATGTACTCAGAATGAGCTTTTCAGTGAAGAGAAGCCAGGCACATTTTAGCTAGTTTTACTTGTAAGTGGGGTTGGAAACGCTTTTCAGGCTCAGTACTGGGCTCAAAACATGCAGCCCTGAGGTCTCTCATGAAAGCAGGTGGTTAAATAGAAATTCGCTGCTCAGCTGACCCGGCAGGAGCAAACGTATGCTAAAAATGTACTCAGAATGAGCTTTTCAGTGAAGAGAAGCCAGGCACATTTTAGCTAGTTTTACTTGTAAGTGGGGTTGGAAATGGTTTTCAGGCTCAGTACTGGGCTCAAAACATGCAGCTCTGAGGTCTCTCATGAAAGCAGGTGGTTAAATAGAAATTCTCTGCTCAGCTGACCCGGTAGGAGGAAACATATGCCAAAAATGTACAGAGAATGAGCTTTTCAGTGAATAGCAGCCAGGCACATTTTAGCTAGTTTTACTTGTAAGTGGGGTTGGAAACGCTTTTCAGGATCAGTACTGGTCTCAAAACATGCAGCCCTGAGGTCTCTCATGATAGCAGGTGGTTAAATAGAAATTCGCTGCTCAGCTGACTCTGCAGGAGCAAACGTATGCTAAAAATGTACTCAGAATCAGCTTTTCAGTGAAGAGAAGCGAGGCACATTTTAGCTAGTTTTACTTGTAAGTGGGGTTGGAAACGCTTTTCAGGCTCAGTGCTGGGCTCAAAACATGCATCCCTGAGGTCTCTCATGAAAGCAGGTGGTTAAATAGAAATTCGCTGCTCAGCTGACCCGGCAGGAGCAAACGTATGCTAAAAATGTACTCAGAATGAGCTTTTCAGTGAAGAGAAGCCAGGCACATTTTAGCTAGTTTTACTTGTAAGTGGGGTTGGAAATGCTTTTCAGGCTCAGTACTGGGCTCAAAACATGCAGCCCTGAGGTCTCTCATGAAAGCAGGTGGTTAAATAGAAATTCGCTGCTCAGCTGACCCGGCAGGAGCAAACGTATGCTAAAAATGTACTCAGAATGAGCTTTTCAGTGAATAGCAGCCAGGCACATTTTAGCTAGTTTTACTTGTAAGTGGGATTGGAAACGCTTTTCAGGATCAGTACTGGGCTCAAAACATGCAGCCCTGAGGTCTCTCGTGATAGCAGGTGGTTAAATAGAAATTCGCTGCTCAGCTGACCCGGTAGGAGCAAACGTATGCTTAAAATGTACTCAGAATGAGCTTTTCAGTGAAGAGAAGCCAGGCACATTTTAGCTAGTTTTACTTGTAAGTGGGGTTGGAAATGCTTTTCAGGCTCAGTACTGGGCTCAAAACATGCAGCCCTGAGGTCTCTCATGATAGCAGGTGATTAAATAGAAATTCGCTGCTCAGCTGACCCGGCAGGAGCAAACGTATGCTAAAAATGTACTCAGAATGAGCTTTTCAGTGAAGAGAAGCCAGGCACATTTTAGCTAGTTTTACTTGTAAGTGGGGTTGGAAATGCTTTTCAGGCTCAGTACTGGGCTCAAAACATGCAGCCCTGAGGTCTCTCATGAAAGCAGGTGGTTAAATAGAAATTCGCTGCTCAGCTGACCCGGTAGTAGCAAACGTATGCCAAAAATGTACACAGAATGAGCTTTTCAGTGAATAGCAGCCAGGCACATTTTAGCTAGTTTTACTTGTAAATGGGGTTGAAAACGCTTTTCAGGATCAATACTGGGCTCAAAACATGCAGCCCTGAGGTCTCTCATGAAAGCAGGTGGTTAAATAGAAATTCGCTGCTCAGCTGACCCGGCAGGAGCAAACGTATGCTAAAAATGTACTCAGAATGAGCTTTTCAGTGAAGAGAAGCCAGGCACATTTTAGCTAGTTTTACTTGTAAGTGGGGTTGGAAACGCTTTTCAGGCTCAGTGCTGGGCTCAAAACATGCATCCCTGAGGTCTCTCATGAAAGCAGGTGGTTAAATAGAAATTCACTGCTCAGCTGACCCGGTAGGAGCAAAGGTATGCCAAAAATTTTACACAGAATGAGCTTTTCAGTGAATAGCAGCCAGGCACATTTTAGCTAGTTTTACTTGTAAGTGGGGTTGGAAACGCTTTTCAGGATCAGTACTGGGCTCAAAACATGCAGCCCTGAGGTCTCTCATGATAGCAGGTGGTTAAATAGAAATTCGCTGCTCAGCTGACCCGGCAGGAGCAAACGTATGCTTAAAATGTACTCAGAATGAGCTTTTCAGTGAAGAGAAGCCAGGCACATTTTAGCTAGTTTTACTTGTAAGTGGGGTTGGAAATGCTTTTCAGGCTCAGTACTGGACTCAAAACATGCAGCCCTGAGGTCTCTCATGATAGCAGGTGATTAAATAGAAATTCGCTGCTCAGCTGACCCGGCAGGAGCAAACGTATGCTAAAAATGTACTCAGAATGAGCTTTTCAGTGAAGAGAAGCCAGGCACATTTTAGCTAGTTTTACTTGTAAGTGGGGTTGGAAACGCTTTTCAGGCTCAGTACTGGGCTCAAAACATGCAGCCCTGAGGTCTCTCATGAAAGCACGTGGTTAAATAGAAATTCGCTGCTCAGCTGACCCGGCAGGAGCAAACGTATGCTAAAAATGTACTCAGAATGAGCTTTTCAGTGAAGAGAAGCCAGGCACATTTTAGCTAGTTTTACTTGTAAGTGGGGTTGGAAATGCTTTTCAGGCTCAGTACTGGGCTCAAAACATGCAGCTCTGATGTCTCTCATGAAAGCAGGTGGTTAAATAGAAATTCTCTGCTCAGCTGACCCGGTAGGAGGAAACATATGCCAAAAATGTACAGAGAATGAGCTTTTCAGTGAATAGCAGCCAGGCACATTTTAGCTAGTTTTACTTGTAATTGGGGTTGGAATCGCTTTTCAGGATCAGTACTGGGTTCAAAACATGCAGCCCTGAGGTCTCTCATGATAGCAGGTGGTTAAATAGAAATTCGCTGCTCAGCTGACCCGGCAGGAGCAAACGTATGCTAAAAATGTACTCAGAATCAGCTTTTCAGTGAAGAGAAGCGAGGCACATTTTAGCTAGTTTTACTTGTAAGTGGGGTTGGAAACGCTTTTCAGGCTCAGTGCTGGGCTCAAAACATGCATCCCTGAGGTCTCTCATGAAAGCAGGTGGTTAAATAGAAATTCGCTGCTCAGCTGACCCGGCAGGAGCAAACGTATGCTAAAAATGTACTCAGAATGAGCTTTTCAGTGAAAAGCAGCCAGGCACATTTTAGCTAGTTTTACTTGTAAATGGGGTTGAAAACGCTTTTCAGGATCAATACTGGGCTCAAAACATGCATCCCTGAGGTCTCTCATGAAAGCAGGTGGTTAAATAGAAATTCGCTGCTCAGCTGACCCGGCAGGAGCAAACGTATGCTAAAAATGTACTCAGAATGAGCTTTTCAGTGAAAAGCAGCCAGGCACATTTTAGCTAGTTTTACTTGTAAATGGGGTTGAAAACGCTTTTCAGGATCAATACTGGGCTCAAAACATGCAGCCCTGAGGTCTCTCATGAAAGCAGGTGGTTAAATAGAAATTCGCTGCTCAGCTGACCCGGCAGGAGCAAACGTATGCTAAAAATGTACTCAGAATGAGCTTTTCAGTGAATAGCAGCCAGGCACATTTTAGCTAGTTTTACTTGTAAGTGGGGTTGGAAACGCTTTTCAGGATCAGTACTGGGCTCAAAACATGCAGCCCTGAGGTCTCTCGTGATAGCAGGTGGTTAAATAGAAATTCGCTGCTCAGCTGACCCGGTAGGAGCAAACGTATGCTTAAAATGTACTCAGAATGAGCTTTTCAGTGAAGAGAAGCCAGGCACATTTTAGCTAGTTTTACTTGTAAGTGGGGTTGGAAATGCTTTTCAGGCTCAGTACTGGGCTCAAAACATGCAGCCCTGAGGTCTCTCATGATAGCAGGTGATTAAATAGAAATTCGCTGCTCAGCTGACCCGGCAGGAGCAAACGTATGCTAAAAATGTACTCAGAATGAGCTTTTCAGTGAAGAGAAGCCAGGCACATTTTAGCTAGTTTTACTTGTAAGTGGGGTTGGAAATGGTTTTCAGGCTCAGTACTGGGCTCAAAACATGCAGCTCTGAGGTCTCTCATGATAGCAGGTGGTTAAATAGAAATTCGCTGCTCAGCTGACCCTGCAGGAGCAAACGTATGCTAAAAATGTACTCAGAATCAGCTTTTCAGTGAAGAGAAGCGAGGCACATTTTAGCTAGTTTTACTTGTAAGTGGGGTTGGAAACGCTTTTCAGGCTCAGTGCTGGGCTCAAAACATGCATCCCTGAGGTCTCTCATGAAAGCAGGTGGTTAAATAGAAATTCGCTGCTCAGCTGACCCGGCAGGAGCAAACGTATGCTAAAAATGTACTCAGAATGAGCTTTTCAGTGAAAAGCAGCCAGGCACATTTTAGCTAGTTTTACTTGTAAATGGGGTTGAAAACGCTTTTCAGGATCAATACTGGGCTCAAAACATGCAGCCCTGAGGTCTCTCGTGAAAGCAGGTGGTTAAATAGAAATTCGCTGCTCAGCTGACCCGGCAGGAGCAAACGTATGCTAAAAATGTACTCAGAATGAGCTTTTCAGTGAATAGCAGCCAGGCACATTTTAGCTAGTTTTACTTGTAAGTGGGATTGGAAACGCTTTTCAGGATCAGTACTGGGCTCAAAACATGCAGCCCTGAGGTCTCTCGTGATAGCAGGTGGTTAAATAGAAATTCGCTGCTCAGCTGACCCGGTAGGAGCAAACGTATGCTTAAAATGTACTCAGAATGAGCTTTTCAGTGAAGAGAAGCCAGGCACATTTTAGCTAGTTTTACTTGTAAGTGGGGTTGGAAATGCTTTTCAGGCTCAGTACTGGGCTCAAAACATGCAGCCCTGAGGTCTCTCATGATAGCAGGTGATTAAATAGCAATTCGCTGCTCAGCTGACCCGGCAGGAGCAAACGTATGCTAAAAATGTACTCAGAATGAGCTTTTCAGTGAAGAGAAGCCAGGCACATTTTAGCTAGTTTTACTTGTAAGTGGGGTTGGAAATGCTTTTCAGGCTCAGTACTGGGCTCAAAACATGCAGCCCTGAGGTCTCTCATGAAAGCAGGTGGTTAAATAGAAATTCGCTGCTCAGCTGACCCGGTAGTAGCAAACGTATGCCAAAAATGTACACAGAATGAGCTTTTCAGTGAATAGCAGCCAGGCACATTTTAGCTAGTTTTACTTGTAAATGGGGTTGAAAACGCTTTTCAGGATCAATACTGGGCTCAAAACATGCAGCCCTGAGGTCTCTCATGAAAGCAGGTGGTTAAATAGAAATTCGCTGCTCAGCTGACCCGGCAGGAGCAAACGTATGCTAAAAATGTACTCAGAATGAGCTTTTCAGTGAATAGCAGCCAGGCACATTTTAGCTAGTTTTACTTGTAAGTGGGGTTGGAAACGCTTTTCAGGATCAGTACTGGGCTCAAAACATGCAGCCCTGAGGTCTCTCGTGATAGCAGGTGGTTAAATAGAAATTCGCTGCTCAGCTGACCCGGTAGGAGCAAACGTATGCTTAAAATGTACTCAGAATGAGCTTTTCAGTGAAGAGAAGCCAGGCACATTTTAGCTAGTTTTACTTGTAAGTGGGGTTGGAAATGCTTTTCAGGCTCAGTACTGGGCTCAAAACATGCAGCCCTGAGGTCTCTCATGATAGCAGGTGATTAAATAGAAATTCGCTGCTCAGCTGACCCGGCAGGAGCAAACGTATGCTAAAAATGTACTCAGAATGAGCTTTTCAGTGAAGAGAAGCCAGGCACATTTTAGCTAGTTTTACTTGTAAGTGGGGTTGGAAATGGTTTTCAGGCTCAGTACTGGGCTCAAAACATGCAGCTCTGAGGTCTCTCATGATAGCAGGTGGTTAAATAGAAATTCGCTGCTCAGCTGACCCTGCAGGAGCAAACGTATGCTAAAAATGTACTCAGAATCAGCTTTTCAGTGAAGAGAAGCGAGGCACATTTTAGCTAGTTTTACTTGTAAGTGGGGTTGGAAACGCTTTTCAGGCTCAGTGCTGGGCTCAAAACATGCATCCCTGAGGTCTCTCATGAAAGCAGGTGGTTAAATAGAAATTCGCTGCTCAGCTGACCCGGCAGGAGCAAACGTATGCTAAAAATGTACTCAGAATGAGCTTTTCAGTGAAAAGCAGCCAGGCACATTTTAGCTAGTTTTACTTGTAAATGGGGTTGAAAACGCTTTTCAGGATCAATACTGGGCTCAAAACATGCAGCCCTGAGGTCTCTCGTGAAAGCAGGTGGTTAAATAGAAATTCGCTGCTCAGCTGACCCGGCAGGAGCAAACGTATGCTAAAAATGTACTCAGAATGAGCTTTTCAGTGAATAGCAGCCAGGCACATTTTAGCTAGTTTTACTTGTAAGTGGGATTGGAAACGCTTTTCAGGATCAGTACTGGGCTCAAAACATGCAGCCCTGAGGTCTCTCGTGATAGCAGGTGGTTAAATAGAAATTCGCTGCTCAGCTGACCCGGTAGGAGCAAACGTATGCTTAAAATGTACTCAGAATGAGCTTTTCAGTGAAGAGAAGCCAGGCACATTTTAGCTAGTTTTACTTGTAAGTGGGGTTGGAAATGCTTTTCAGGCTCAGTACTGGGCTCAAAACATGCAGCCCTGAGGTCTCTCATGATAGCAGGTGATTAAATAGCAATTCGCTGCTCAGCTGACCCGGCAGGAGCAAACGTATGCTAAAAATGTACTCAGAATGAGCTTTTCAGTGAAGAGAAGCCAGGCACATTTTAGCTAGTTTTACTTGTAAGTGGGGTTGGAAATGCTTTTCAGGCTCAGTACTGGGCTCAAAACATGCAGCCCTGAGGTCTCTCATGAAAGCAGGTGGTTAAATAGAAATTCGCTGCTCAGCTGACCCGGTAGTAGCAAACGTATGCCAAAAATGTACACAGAATGAGCTTTTCAGTGAATAGCAGCCAGGCACATTTTAGCTAGTTTTACTTGTAAATGGGGTTGAAAACGCTTTTCAGGATCAATACTGGGCTCAAAACATGCAGCCCTGAGGTCTCTCATGAAAGCAGGTGGTTAAATAGAAATTCGCTGCTCAGCTGACCCGGCAGGAGCAAACGTATGCTAAAAATGTACTCAGAATGAGCTTTTCAGTGAAGAGAAGCCAGGCACATTTTAGCTAGTTTTACTTGTAAGTGGGGTTGGAAACGCTTTTCAGGCTCAGTGCTGGGCTCAAAACATGCATCCCTGAGGTCTCTCATGAAAGCAGGTGGTTAAATAGAAATTCGCTGCTCAGCTGACCCGGCAGGAGCAAACGTATGCTAAAAATGTACTCAGAATGAGCTTTTCAGTGAAGAGAAGCCAGGCACATTTTAGCTAGTTTTACTTGTAAGTGGGGTTGGAAATGCTTTTCAGGCTAAGTACTGGGCTCAAAACATGCAGCCCTGAGGTCTCTCATGAAAGCAGGTGGTTAAATAGAAATTCACTGCTCAGCTGACCCGGTAGGAGCAAAGGTATGCCAAAAATTTTACACAGAATGAGCTTTTCAGTGAATAGCAGCCAGGCACATTTTAGCTAGTTTTACTTGTAAGTGGGGTTGGAAACGCTTTTCAGGATCAGTACTGGGCTCAAAACATGCAGCCCTGAGGTCTCTCATGATAGCAGGTGGTTAAATAGAAATTCGCTGCTCAGCTGACCCGGCAGGAGCAAACGTATGCTTAAAATGTACTCAGAATGAGCTTTTCAGTGAAGAGAAGCCAGGCACATTTTAGCTAGTTTTACTTGTAAGTGGGGTTGGAAATGCTTTTCAGGCTCAGTACTGGACTCAAAACATGCAGCCCTGAGGTCTCTCATGATAGCAGGTGGTTAAATAGAAATTCGCTGCTCAGCTGACCCGGCAGGAGCAAACGTATGCTAAAAATGTACTCAGAATGAGCTTTTCAGTGAAGAGAAGCAAGGCACATTTTAGCTAGTTTTACTTGTAAGTGGGGTTGGAAACGCTTTTCAGGCTCAGTACTGGGCTCAAAACATGCAGCCCTGAGGTCTCTCATGAAAGCACGTGGTTAAATAGAAATTCGCTGCTCAGCTGACCCGGCAGGAGCAAACGTATGCTAAAAATGTACTCAGAATGAGCTTTTCAGTGAAGAGAAGCCAGGCACATTTTAGCTAGTTTTACTTGTAAGTGGGGTTGGAAATGCTTTTCAGGCTCAGTACTGGGCTCAAAACATGCAGCTCTGATGTCTCTCATGAAAGCAGGTGGTTAAATAGAAATTCTCTGCTCAGCTGACCCGGTAGGAGGAAACATATGCCAAAAATGTACAGAGAATGAGCTTTTCAGTGAATAGCAGCCAGGCACATTTTAGCTAGTTTTACTTGTAATTGGGGTTGGAAACGCTTTTCAGGATCAGTACTGGGTTCAAAACATGCAGCCCTGAGGTCTCTCATGATAGCAGGTGGTTAAATAGAAATTCGCTGCTCAGCTGACCCGGCAGGAGCAAACGTATGCTAAAAATGTACTCAGAATCAGCTTTTCAGTGAAGAGAAGCGAGGCACATTTTAGCTAGTTTTACTTGTAAGTGGGGTTGGAAACGCTTTTCAGGCTCAGTGCTGGGCTCAAAACATGCATCCCTGAGGTCTCTCATGAAAGCAGGTGGTTAAATAGAAATTCGCTGCTCAGCTGACCCGGCAGGAGCAAACGTATGCTTAAAATGTACTCAGAATGAGCTTTTCAGTGAAAAGCAGCCAGGCACATTTTAGCTAGTTTTACTTGTAAATGGGGTTGAAAACGCTTTTCAGGATCAATACTGGGCTCAAAACATGCAGCCCTGAGGTCTCTCATGAAAGCAGGTGGTTAAATAGAAATTCGCTGCTCAGCTGACCCGGCAGGAGCAAACGTATGCTAAAAATGTACTCAGAATGAGCTTTTCAGTGAATAGCAGCCAGGCACATTTTAGCTAGTTTTACTTGTAAGTGGGGTTGGAAACGCTTTTCAGGATCAGTACTGGGCTCAAAACATGCAGCCCTGAGGTCTCTCGTGATAGCAGGTGGTTAAATAGAAATTCGCTGCTCAGCTGACCCGGTAGGAGCAAACGTATGCTTAAAATGTACTCAGAATGAGCTTTTCAGTGAAGAGAAGCCAGGCACATTTTAGCTAGTTTTACTTGTAAGTGGGGTTGGAAATGCTTTTCAGGCTCAGTACTGGGCTCAAAACATGCAGCCCTGAGGTCTCTCATGATAGCAGGTGATTAAATAGAAATTCGCTGCTCAGCTGACCCGGCAGGAGCAAACGTATGCTAAAAATGTACTCAGAATGAGCTTTTCAGTGAATAGCAGCCAGGCACATTTTAGCTAGTTTTACTTGTAAATGGGGTTGAAAACGCATTTCAGGATCAATACTGGGCTCAAAACATGCAGCCCTGAGGTCTCTCATGAAAGCAGGTGGTTAAATAGAAATTCACTGCTCAGCTGACCCGGTAGGAGCAAAGGTATGCCAAAAATTTTACACAGAATGAGCTTTTCAGTGAATAGCAGCCAGGCACATTTTAGCTAGTTTTACTTGTAAGTGGGGTTGGAAACGCTTTTCAGGATCAGTACTGGGCTCAAAACATGCAGCCCTGAGGTCTCTCATGATAGCAGGTGGTTAAATAGAAATTCGCTGCTCAGCTGACCCGGCAGGAGCAAACGTATGCTTAAAATGTACTCAGAATGAGCTTTTCAGTGAAGAGAAGCCAGGCACATTTTAGCTAGTTTTACTTGTAAGTGGGGTTGGAAATGCTTTTCAGGCTCAGTACTGGGCTCAAAACATGCAGCCCTGAGGTCTCTCATGAAAGCAGGTGGTTAAATAGAAATTCGCTGCTCAGCTGACCCGGTAGTAGCAAACGTATGCCAAAAATGTACACAGAATGAGCTTTTCAGTGAATAGCAGCCAGGCACATTTTAGCTAGTTTTACTTGTAAATGGGGTTGAAAACGCTTTTCAGGATCAATACTGGGCTCAAAACATGCAGCCCTGAGGTCTCTCATGAAAGCAGGTGGTTAAATAGAAATTCGCTGCTCAGCTGACCCGGCAGGAGCAAACGTATGCTAAAAATGTACTCAGAATGAGCTTTTCAGTGAAGAGAAGCCAGGCACATTTTAGCTAGTTTTACTTGTAAGTGGGGTTGGAAACGCTTTTCAGGCTCAGTGCTGGGCTCAAAACATGCATCCCTGAGGTCTCTCATGAAAGCAGGTGGTTAAATAGAAATTCGCTGCTCAGCTGACCCGGCAGGAGCAAACGTATGCTAAAAATGTACTCAGAATGAGCTTTTCAGTGAAGAGAAGCCAGGCACATTTTAGCTAGTTTTACTTGTAAGTGGGGTTGGAAATGCTTTTCAGGCTAAGTACTGGGCTCAAAACATGCAGCCCTGAGGTCTCTCATGAAAGCAGGTGGTTAAATAGAAATTCACTGCTCAGCTGACCCGGTAGGAGCAAAGGTATGCCAAAAATTTTACACAGAATGAGCTTTTCAGTGAATAGCAGCCAGGCACATTTTAGCTAGTTTTACTTGTAAGTGGGGTTGGAAACGCTTTTCAGGATCAGTACTGGGCTCAAAACATGCAGCCCTGAGGTCTCTCATGATAGCAGGTGGTTAAATAGAAATTCGCTGCTCAGCTGACCCGGCAGGAGCAAACGTATGCTTAAAATGTACTCAGAATGAGCTTTTCAGTGAAGAGAAGCCAGGCACATTTTAGCTAGTTTTACTTGTAAGTGGGGTTGGAAATGCTTTTCAGGCTCAGTACTGGACTCAAAACATGCAGCCCTGAGGTCTCTCATGATAGCAGGTGATTAAATAGAAATTCGCTGCTCAGCTGACCCGGCAGGAGCAAACGTATGCTAAAAATGTACTCAGAATGAGCTTTTCAGTGAAGAGAAGCCAGGCACATTTTAGCTAGTTTTACTTGTAAGTGGGGTTGGAAACGCTTTTCAGGCTCAGTACTGGGCTCAAAACATGCAGCCCTGAGGTCTCTCATGAAAGCACGTGGTTAAATAGAAATTCGCTGCTCAGCTGACCCGGCAGGAGCAAACGTATGCTAAAAATGTACTCAGAATGAGCTTTTCAGTGAAGAGAAGCCAGGCACATTTTAGCTAGTTTTACTTGTAAGTGGGGTTGGAAATGCTTTTCAGGCTCAGTACTGGGCTCAAAACATGCAGCTCTGATGTCTCTCATGAAAGCAGGTGGTTAAATAGAAATTCTCTGCTCAGCTGACCCGGTAGGAGGAAACATATGCCAAAAATGTACAGAGAATGAGCTTTTCAGTGAATAGCAGCCAGGCACATTTTAGCTAGTTTTACTTGTAATTGGGGTTGGAATCGCTTTTCAGGATCAGTACTGGGTTCAAAACATGCAGCCCTGAGGTCTCTCATGATAGCAGGTGGTTAAATAGAAATTCGCTGCTCAGCTGACCCGGCAGGAGCAAACGTATGCTAAAAATGTACTCAGAATCAGCTTTTCAGTGAAGAGAAGCGAGGCACATTTTAGCTAGTTTTACTTGTAAGTGGGGTTGGAAACGCTTTTCAGGCTCAGTGCTGGGCTCAAAACATGCATCCCTGAGGTCTCTCATGAAAGCAGGTGGTTAAATAGAAATTCGCTGCTCAGCTGACCCGGCAGGAGCAAACGTATGCTAAAAATGTACTCAGAATGAGCTTTTCAGTGAAAAGCAGCCAGGCACATTTTAGCTAGTTTTACTTGTAAATGGGGTTGAAAACGCTTTTCAGGATCAATACTGGGCTCAAAACATGCAGCCCTGAGGTCTCTCATGAAAGCAGGTGGTTAAATAGAAATTCGCTGCTCAGCTGACCCGGCAGGAGCAAACGTATGCTAAAAATGTACTCAGAATGAGCTTTTCAGTGAATAGCAGCCAGGCACATTTTAGCTAGTTTTACTTGTAAGTGGGGTTGGAAACGCTTTTCAGGATCAGTACTGGGCTCAAAACATGCAGCCCTGAGGTCTCTCGTGATAGCAGGTGGTTAAATAGAAATTCGCTGCTCAGCTGACCCGGTAGGAGCAAACGTATGCTTAAAATGTACTCAGAATGAGCTTTTCAGTGAAGAGAAGCCAGGCACATTTTAGCTAGTTTTACTTGTAAGTGGGGTTGGAAATGCTTTTCAGGCTCAGTACTGGGCTCAAAACATGCAGCCCTGAGGTCTCTCATGATAGCAGGTGATTAAATAGAAATTCGCTGCTCAGCTGACCCGGCAGGAGCAAACGTATGCTAAAAATGTACTCAGAATGAGCTTTTCAGTGAAGAGAAGCCAGGCACATTTTAGCTAGTTTTACTTGTAAGTGGGGTTGGAAATGGTTTTCAGGCTCAGTACTGGGCTCAAAACATGCAGCTCTGAGGTCTCTCATGATAGCAGGTGCTTAAATAGAAATTCGCTGCTCAGCTGACCCTGCAGGAGCAAACGTATGCTAAAAATGTACTCAGAATCAGCTTTTCAGTGAAGAGAAGCGAGGCACATTTTAGCTAGTTTTACTTGTAAGTGGGGTTGGAAACGCTTTTCAGGCTCAGTGCTGGGCTCAAAACATGCATCCCTGAGGTCTCTCATGAAAGCAGGTGGTTAAATAGAAATTCGCTGCTCAGCTGACCCGGCAGGAGCAAACGTATGCTAAAAATGTACTCAGAATGAGCTTTTCAGTGAAAAGCAGCCAGGCACATTTTAGCTAGTTTTACTTGTAAATGGGGTTGAAAACGCTTTTCAGGATCAATACTGGGCTCAAAACATGCAGCCCTGAGGTCTCTCATGAAAGCAGGTGGTTAAATAGAAATTCGCTGCTCAGCTGACCCGGCAGGAGCAAACGTATGCTAAAAATGTACTCAGAATGAGCTTTTCAGTGAATAGCAGCCAGGCACATTTTAGCTAGTTTTACTTGTAAGTGGGATTGGAAACGCTTTTCAGGATCAGTACTGGGCTCAAAACATGCAGCCCTGAGGTCTCTCGTGATAGCAGGTGGTTAAATAGAAATTCGCTGCTCAGCTGACCCGGTAGGAGCAAACGTATGCTTAAAATGTACTCAGAATGAGCTTTTCAGTGAAGAGAAGCCAGGCACATTTTAGCTAGTTTTACTTGTAAGTGGGGTTGGAAATGCTTTTCAGGCTCAGTACTGGGCTCAAAACATGCAGCCCTGAGGTCTCTCATGATAGCAGGTGATTAAATAGCAATTCGCTGCTCAGCTGACCCGGCAGGAGCAAACGTATGCTAAAAATGTACTCAGAATGAGCTTTTCAGTGAAGAGAAGCCAGGCACATTTTAGCTAGTTTTACTTGTAAGTGGGGTTGGAAATGCTTTTCAGGCTCAGTACTGGGCTCAAAACATGCAGCCCTGAGGTCTCTCATGAAAGCAGGTGGTTAAATAGAAATTCGCTGCTCAGCTGACCCGGTAGTAGCAAACGTATGCCAAAAATGTACACAGAATGAGCTTTTCAGTGAATAGCAGCCAGGCACATTTTAGCTAGTTTTACTTGTAAATGGGGTTGAAAACGCTTTTCAGGATCAATACTGGGCTCAAAACATGCAGCCCTGAGGTCTCTCATGAAAGCAGGTGGTTAAATAGAAATTCGCTGCTCAGCTGACCCGGCAGGAGCAAACGTATGCTAAAAATGTACTCAGAATGAGCTTTTCAGTGAAGAGAAGCCAGGCACATTTTAGCTAGTTTTACTTGTAAGTGGGGTTGGAAACGCTTTTCAGGCTCAGTGCTGGGCTCAAAACATGCATCCCTGAGGTCTCTCATGAAAGCAGGTGGTTAAATAGAAATTCGCTGCTCAGCTGACCCGGCAGGAGCAAACGTATGCTAAAAATGTACTCAGAATGAGCTTTTCAGTGAAGAGAAGCCAGGCACATTTTAGCTAGTTTTACTTGTAAGTGGGGTTGGAAATGCTTTTCAGGCTAAGTACTGGGCTCAAAACATGCAGCCCTGAGGTCTCTCATGAAAGCAGGTGGTTAAATAGAAATTCACTGCTCAGCTGACCCGGTAGGAGCAAAGGTATGCCAAAAATTTTACACAGAATGAGCTTTTCAGTGAATAGCAGCCAGGCACATTTTAGCTAGTTTTACTTGTAAGTGGGGTTGGAAACGCTTTTCAGGATCAGTACTGGGCTCAAAACATGCAGCCCTGAGGTCTCTCATGATAGCAGGTGGTTAAATAGAAATTCGCTGCTCAGCTGACCCGGCAGGAGCAAACGTATGCTTAAAATGTACTCAGAATGAGCTTTTCAGTGAAGAGAAGCCAGGCACATTTTAGCTAGTTTTACTTGTAAGTGGGGTTGGAAATGCTTTTCAGGCTCAGTACTGGACTCAAAACATGCAGCCCTGAGGTCTCTCATGATAGCAGGTGGTTAAATAGAAATTCGCTGCTCAGCTGACCCGGCAGGAGCAAACGTATGCTAAAAATGTACTCAGAATGAGCTTTTCAGTGAAGAGAAGCAAGGCACATTTTAGCTAGTTTTACTTGTAAGTGGGGTTGGAAACGCTTTTCAGGCTCAGTACTGGGCTCAAAACATGCAGCCCTGAGGTCTCTCATGAAAGCACGTGGTTAAATAGAAATTCGCTGCTCAGCTGACCCGGCAGGAGCAAACGTATGCTAAAAATGTACTCAGAATGAGCTTTTCAGTGAAGAGAAGCCAGGCACATTTTAGCTAGTTTTACTTGTAAGTGGGGTTGGAAATGCTTTTCAGGCTCAGTACTGGGCTCAAAACATGCAGCTCTGATGTCTCTCATGAAAGCAGGTGGTTAAATAGAAATTCTCTGCTCAGCTGACCCGGTAGGAGGAAACATATGCCAAAAATGTACAGAGAATGAGCTTTTCAGTGAATAGCAGCCAGGCACATTTTAGCTAGTTTTACTTGTAATTGGGGTTGGAAACGCTTTTCAGGATCAGTACTGGGTTCAAAACATGCAGCCCTGAGGTCTCTCATGATAGCAGGTGGTTAAATAGAAATTCGCTGCTCAGCTGACCCGGCAGGAGCAAACGTATGCTAAAAATGTACTCAGAATCAGCTTTTCAGTGAAGAGAAGCGAGGCACATTTTAGCTAGTTTTACTTGTAAGTGGGGTTGGAAACGCTTTTCAGGCTCAGTGCTGGGCTCAAAACATGCATCCCTGAGGTCTCTCATGAAAGCAGGTGGTTAAATAGAAATTCGCTGCTCAGCTGACCCGGCAGGAGCAAACGTATGCTAAAAATGTACTCAGAATGAGCTTTTCAGTGAAAAGCAGCCAGGCACATTTTAGCTAGTTTTACTTGTAAATGGGGTTGAAAACGCTTTTCAGGATCAATACTGGGCTCAAAACATGCAGCCCTGAGGTCTCTCATGAAAGCAGGTGGTTAAATAGAAATTCGCTGCTCAGCTGACCCGGCAGGAGCAAACGTATGCTAAAAATGTACTCAGAATGAGCTTTTCAGTGAATAGCAGCCAGGCACATTTTAGCTAGTTTTACTTGTAAGTGGGGTTGGAAACGCTTTTCAGGATCAGTACTGGGCTCAAAACATGCAGCCCTGAGGTCTCTCGTGATAGCAGGTGGTTAAATAGAAATTCGCTGCTCAGCTGACCCGGTAGGAGCAAACGTATGCTTAAAATGTACTCAGAATGAGCTTTTCAGTGAAGAGAAGCCAGGCACATTTTAGCTAGTTTTACTTGTAAGTGGGGTTGGAAATGCTTTTCAGGCTCAGTACTGGGCTCAAAACATGCAGCCCTGAGGTCTCTCATGATAGCAGGTGATTAAATAGAAATTCGCTGCTCAGCTGACCCGGCAGGAGCAAACGTATGCTAAAAATGTACTCAGAATGAGCTTTTCAGTGAATAGCAGCCAGGCACATTTTAGCTAGTTTTACTTGTAAATGGGGTTGAAAACGCATTTCAGGATCAATACTGGGCTCAAAACATGCAGCCCTGAGGTCTCTCATGAAAGCAGGTGGTTAAATAGAAATTCACTGCTCAGCTGACCCGGTAGGAGCAAAGGTATGCCAAAAATTTTACACAGAATGAGCTTTTCAGTGAATAGCAGCCAGGCACATTTTAGCTAGTTTTACTTGTAAGTGGGGTTGGAAACGCTTTTCAGGATCAGTACTGGGCTCAAAACATGCAGCCCTGAGGTCTCTCATGATAGCAGGTGGTTAAATAGAAATTCGCTGCTCAGCTGACCCGGCAGGAGCAAACGTATGCTTAAAATGTACTCAGAATGAGCTTTTCAGTGAAGAGAAGCCAGGCACATTTTAGCTAGTTTTACTTGTAAGTGGGGTTGGAAATGCTTTTCAGGCTCAGTACTGGACTCAAAACATGCAGCCCTGAGGTCTCGCATGATAGCAGGTGGTTAAATAGAAATTCGCTGCTCAGCTGACCCGGCAGGAGCAAACGTATGCTAAAAATGTACTCAGAATGAGCTTTTCAGTGAAGAGAAGCCAGGCACATTTTAGCTAGTTTTACTTGTAAGTGGGGTTGGAAACGCTTTTCAGGCTCAGTACTGGGCTCAAAACATGCAGCCCTGAGGTCTCGCATGATAGCAGGTGGTTAAATAGAAATTCGCTGCTCAGCTGACCCGGCAGGAGCAAACGTATGCTAAAAATGTACTCAGAATGAGCTTTTCAGTGAAGAGAAGCCAGGCACATTTTAGCTAGTTTTACTTGTAAGTGGGGTTGGAAATGCTTTTCAGGCTCAGTACTGGGCTCAAAACATGCAGCTCTGATGTCTCTCATGAAAGCAGGTGGTTAAATAGAAATTCTCTGCTCAGCTGACCCGGTAGGAGGAAACATATGCCAAAAATGTACAGAGAATGAGCTTTTCAGTGAATAGCAGCCAGGCACATTTTAGCTAGTTTTACTTGTAATTGGGGTTGGAAACGCTTTTCAGGATCAGTACTGGGTTCAAAACATGCAGCCCTGAGGTCTCTCGTGATAGCAGGTGGTTAAATAGAAATTCGCTGCTCAGCTGACCCGGCAGGAGCAAACGTATGCTAAAAATGTACTCAGAATCAGCTTTTCAGTGAAGAGAAGCGAGGCACATTTTAGCTAGTTTTACTTGTAAGTGGGGTTGGAAACGCTTTTCAGGCTCAGTGCTGGGCTCAAAACATGCAGCCCTGAGGTCTCTCATGAAAGCAGGTGGTTAAATAGAAATTCGCTGCTCAGCTGACCCGGCAGGAGCAAACGTATGCTAAAAATGTACTCAGAATGAGCTTTTCAGTGAAAAGCAGCCAGGCACATTTTAGCTAGTTTTACTTGTAAATGGGGTTGAAAACGCTTTTCAGGATCAATACTGGGCTCAAAACATGCAGCCCTGAGGTCTCTCATGAAAGCAGGTGGTTAAATAGAAATTCGCTGCTCAGCTGACCCGGCAGGAGCAAACGTATGCTAAAAATGTACTCAGAATGAGCTTTTCAGTGAATAGCAGCCAGGCACATTTTAGCTAGTTTTACTTGTAAGTGGGGTTGGAAACGCTTTTCAGGATCAGTACTGGGCTCAAAACATGCAGCCCTGAGGTCTCTCGTGATAGCAGGTGGTTAAATAGAAATTCGCTGCTCAGCTGACCCGGTAGGAGCAAACGTATGCTTAAAATGTACTCAGAATGAGCTTTTCAGTGAAGAGAAGCCAGGCACATTTTAGCTAGTTTTACTTGTAAGTGGGGTTGGAAATGCTTTTCAGGCTCAGTACTGGGCTCAAAACATGCAGCCCTGAGGTCTCTCATGATAGCAGGTGATTAAATAGAAATTCGCTGCTCAGCTGACCCGGCAGGAGCAAACGTATGCTAAAAATGTACTCAGAATGAGCTTTTCAGTGAAGAGAAGCCAGGCACATTTTAGCTAGTTTTACTTGTAAGTGGGGTTGGAAATGCTTTTCAGGCTCAGTACTGGGCTCAAAACATGCAGCCCTGAGGTCTCTCATGAAAGCAGGTGGTTAAATAGAAATTCGCTGCTCAGCTGACCCGGTAGTAGCAAACGTATGCCAAAAATGTACACAGAATGACGCTTTTCAGGATCAATACTGGGCTCAAAACATGCAGCCCTGAGGTCTCTCATGAAAGCAGGTGGTTAAATAGAAATTCGCTGCTCAGCTGACCCGGCAGGAGCAAACGTATGCTAAAAATGTACTCAGAATGAGCTTTTCAGTGAAGAGAAGCCAGGCACATTTCAGCTAGTTTTACTTGTAAGTGGGGTTGGAAACGCTTTTCAGGCTCAGTGCTGGGCTCAAAACATGCATCCCTGAGGTCTCTCATGAAAGCAGGTGGTTAAATAGAAATTCGCTGCTCAGCTGACCCGGCAGGAGCAAACGTATGCTAAAAATGTACTCAGAATGAGCTTTTCAGTGAAGAGAAGCCAGGCACATTTTAGCTAGTTTTACTTGTAAGTGGGGTTGGAAATGCTTTTCAGGCTAAGTACTGGGCTCAAAACATGCAGCCCTGAGGTCTCTCATGAAAGCAGGTGGTTAAATAGAAATTCACTGCTCAGCTGACCCGGTAGGAGCAAAGGTATGCCAAAAATTTTACACAGAATGAGCTTTTCAGTGAATAGCAGCCAGGCACATTTTAGCTAGTTTTACTTGTAAGTGGGGTTGGAAACGCTTTTCAGGCTCAGTGCTGGGCTCAAAACATGCATCCCTGAGGTCTCTCATGAAAGCAGGTGGTTAAATAGAAATTCGCTGCTCAGCTGACCCGGCAGGAGCAAACGTATGCTAAAAATGTACTCAGAATGAGCTTTTCAGTGAAAAGCAGCCAGGCACATTTTAGCTAGTTTTACTTGTAAATGGGGTTGAAAACGCTTTTCAGGATCAATACTGGGCTCAAAACATGCAGCCCTGAGGTCTCTCATGAAAGCAGGTGGTTAAATAGAAATTCGCTGCTCAGCTGACCCGGCAGGAGCAAACGTATGCTAAAAATGTACTCAGAATGAGCTTTTCAGTGAATAGCAGCCAGGCACATTTTAGCTAGTTTTACTTGTAAGTGGGGTTGGAAACGCTTTTCAGGATCAGTACTGGGCTCAAAACATGCAGCCCTGAGGTCTCTCGTGATAGCAGGTGGTTAAATAGAAATTCGCTGCTCAGCTGACCCGGTAGGAGCAAACGTATGCTTAAAATGTACTCAGAATGAGCTTTTCAGTGAAGAGAAGCCAGGCACATTTTAGCTAGTTTTACTTGTAAGTGGGGTTGGAAATGCTTTTCAGGCTCAGTACTGGGCTCAAAACATGCAGCCCTGAGGTCTCTCATGATAGCAGGTGATTAAATAGAAATTCGCTGCTCAGCTGACCCGGCAGGAGCAAACGTATGCTAAAAATGTACTCAGAATGAGCTTTTCAGTGAAGAGAAGCCAGGCACATTTTAGCTAGTTTTACTTGTAAGTGGGGTTGGAAATGCTTTTCAGGCTCAGTACTGGGCTCAAAACATGCAGCCCTGAGGTCTCTCATGAAAGCAGGTGGTTAAATAGAAATTCGCTGCTCAGCTGACCCGGTAGTAGCAAACGTATGCCAAAAATGTACACAGAATGAGCTTTTCAGTGAATAGCAGCCAGGCACATTTTAGCTAGTTTTACTTGTAAATGGGGTTGAAAACGCTTTTCAGGATCAATACTGGGCTCAAAACATGCAGCCCTGAGGTCTCTCATGAAAGCAGGTGGTTAAATAGAAATTCGCTGCTCAGCTGACCCGGCAGGAGCAAACGTATGCTAAAAATGTACTCAGAATGAGCTTTTCAGTGAAGAGAAGCCAGGCACATTTCAGCTAGTTTTACTTGTAAGTGGGGTTGGAAACGCTTTTCAGGCTCAGTGCTGGGCTCAAAACATGCATCCCTGAGGTCTCTCATGAAAGCAGGTGGTTAAATAGAAATTCGCTGCTCAGCTGACCCGGCAGGAGCAAACGTATGCTAAAAATGTACTCAGAATGAGCTTTTCAGTGAAGAGAAGCCAGGCACATTTTAGCTAGTTTTACTTGTAAGTGGGGTTGGAAATGCTTTTCAGGCTAAGTACTGGGCTCAAAACATGCAGCCCTGAGGTCTCTCATGAAAGCAGGTGGTTAAATAGAAATTCACTGCTCAGCTGACCCGGTAGGAGCAAAGGTATGCCAAAAATTTTACACAGAATGAGCTTTTCAGTGAATAGCAGCCAGGCACATTTTAGCTAGTTTTACTTGTAAGTGGGGTTGGAAACGCTTTTCAGGCTCAGTGCTGGGCTCAAAACATGCATCCCTGAGGTCTCTCATGAAAGCAGGTGGTTAAATAGAAATTCGCTGCTCAGCTGACCCGGCAGGAGCAAACGTATGCTAAAAATGTACTCAGAATGAGCTTTTCAGTGAAAAGCAGCCAGGCACATTTTAGCTAGTTTTACTTGTAAATGGGGTTGAAAACGCTTTTCAGGATCAATACTGGGCTCAAAACATGCAGCCCTGAGGTCTCTCATGAAAGCAGGTGGTTAAATAGAAATTCGCTGCTCAGCTGACCCGGCAGGCGCAAACGTATGCTAAAAATGTACTCAGAATGAGCTTTTCAGTGAATAGCAGCCAGGCACATTTTAGCTAGTTTTACTTGTAAGTGGGGTTGGAAACGCTTTTCAGGATCAGTACTGGGCTCAAAACATGCAGCCCTGAGGTCTCTCGTGATAGCAGGTGGTTAAATAGAAATTCGCTGCTCAGCTGACCCGGTAGGAGCAAACGTATGCTTAAAATGTACTCAGAATGAGCTTTTCAGTGAAGAGAAGCCAGGCACATTTTAGCTAGTTTTACTTGTAAGTGGGGTTGGAAATGCTTTTCAGGCTCAGTACTGGGCTCAAAACATGCAGCCCTGAGGTCTCTCATGAAAGCAGGTGGTTAAATAGAAATTCGCTGCTCAGCTGACCCGGTAGTAGCAAACGTATGCCAAAAATGTACACAGAATGAGCTTTTCAGTGAATAGCAGCCAGGCACATTTTAGCTAGTTTTACTTGTAAATGGGGTTGAAAACGCTTTTCAGGATCAATACTGGGCTCAAAACATGCAGCCCTGAGGTCTCTCATGAAAGCAGGTGGTTAAATAGAAATTCGCTGCTCAGCTGACCCGGCAGGAGCAAACGTATGCTAAAAATGTACTCAGAATGAGCTTTTCAGTGAAGAGAAGCCAGGCACATTTTAGCTAGTTTTACTTGTAAGTGGGGTTGGAAACGCTTTTCAGGCTCAGTGCTGGGCTCAAAACATGCATCCCTGAGGTCTCTCATGAAAGCAGGTGGTTAAATAGAAATTCGCTGCTCAGCTGACCCGGCAGGAGCAAACGTATGCTAAAAATGTACTCAGAATGAGCTTTTCAGTGAAGAGAAGCCAGGCACATTTTAGCTAGTTTTACTTGTAAGTGGGGTTGAAAATGCTTTTCAGGCTAAGTACTGGGCTCAAAACATGCAGCCCTGAGGTCTCTCATGAAAGCAGGTGGTTAAATAGAAATTCACTGCTCAGCTGACCCGGTAGGAGCAAAGGTATGCCAAAAATTTTACACAGAATGAGCTTTTCAGTGAATAGCAGCCAGGCACATTTTAGCTAGTTTTACTTGTAAGTGGGGTTGGAAACGCTTTTCAGGATCAGTACTGGGCTCAAAACATGCAGCCCTGAGGTCTCTCATGATAGCAGGTGGTTAAATAGAAATTCGCTGCTCAGCTGACCCGGCAGGAGCAAACGTATGCTTAAAATGTACTCAGAATGAGCTTTTCAGTGAAGAGAAGCCAGGCACATTTTAGCTAGTTTTACTTGTAAGTGGGGTTGGAAACGCTTTTCAGGATCAGTACTGGGCTCAAAACATGCAGCCCTGAGGTCTCTCATGATAGCAGGTGGTTAAATAGAAATTCGCTGCTCAGCTGACCCGGCAGGAGCAAACGTATGCTTAAAATGTACTCAGAATGAGCTTTTCAGTGAAGAGAAGCCAGGCACATTTTAGTTAGTTTTACTTGTAAGTGGGGTTGGAAATGCTTTTCAGGCTCAGTACTGGACTCAAAACATGCAGCCCTGAGGTCTCTCATGATAGCAGGTGGTTAAATAGAAATTCGCTGCTCAGCTGACCCGGCAGGAGCAAACGTATGCTAAAAATGTACTCAGAATGAGCTTATCAGTGAAGAGAAGCCAGGCACATTTTAGCTAGTTTTACTTGTAAGTGGGGTTGGAAATGCTTTTCAGGCTCAGTACTGGGCTCAAAACATGCAGCTCTGAGGTCTCTCATGAAAGCAGGTGGTTAAATAGAAATTCTCTGCTCAGCTGACCCGGTAGGAGGAAACATATGCCAAAAATGTACAGAGAATGAGCTTTTCAGTGAATAGCAGCCAGGCACATTTTAGCTAGTTTTACTTGTAAGTGGGGTTGGAAACGCTTTTCAGGATCAGTACTGGGCTCAAAACATGCAGCCCTGAGGTCTCTCATGATAGCAGGTGGTTAAATAGAAATTCGCTGCTCAGCTGACCCTGCAGGAGCAAACGTATGCTAAAAATGTACTCAGAATGAGCTTTTCAGTGAAGAGAAGCCAGGCACATTTTAGCTAGTTTTACTTGTAAGTGGGGTTGGAAATGGTTTTCAGGCTCAGTACTGGGCTCAAAACATGCAGCTCTGAGGTCTCTCATGAAAGCAGGTGGTTAAATAGAAATTCTCTGCTCAGCTGACCCGGTAGGAGGAAACATATGCCAAAAATGTACAGAGAATGAGCTTTTCAGTGAATAGCAGCCAGGCACATTTTAGCTAGTTTTACTTGTAAGTGGGGTTGGAAACGCTTTTCAGGATCAGTACTGGGCTCAAAACATGCAGCCCTGAGGTCTCTCATGATAGCAGGTGGTTAAATAGAAATTCGCTGCTCAGCTGACCCTGCAGGAGCAAACGTATGCTAAAAATGTACTCAGAATCAGCTTTTCAGTGAAGAGAAGCGAGGCACATTTTAGCTAGTTTTACTTGTAAGTGGGGTTGGAAACGCTTTTCAGGCTCAGTGCTGGGCTCAAAACATGCATCCCTGAGGTCTCTCATGAAAGCAGGTGGTTAAATAGAAATTCGCTGCTCAGCTGACCCGGCAGGAGCAAACGTATGCTAAAAATGTACTCAGAATGAGCTTTTCAGTGAAAAGCAGCCAGGCACATTTTAGCTAGTTTTACTTGTAAATGGGGTTGAAAACGCTTTTCAGGATCAATACTGGGCTCAAAACATGCAGCCCTGAGGTCTCTCATGAAAGCAGGTGGTTAAATAGAAATTCGCTGCTCAGCTGACCCGGCAGGAGCAAACGTATGCTAAAAATGTACTCAGAATGAGCTTTTCAGTGAATAGCAGCCAGGCACATTTTAGCTAGTTTTACTTGTAAGTGGGGTTGGAAACGCTTTTCAGGATCAGTACTGGGCTCAAAACATGCAGCCCTGAGGTCTCTCGTGATAGCAGGTGGTTAAATAGAAATTCGCTGCTCAGCTGACCCGGTAGGAGCAAACGTATGCTTAAAATGTACTCAGAATGAGCTTTTCAGTGAAGAGAAGCCAGGCACATTTTAGCTAGTTTTACTTGTAAGTGGGGTTGGAAATGCTTTTCAGGCTCAGTACTGGGCTCAAAACATGCAGCCCTGAGGTCTCTCATGATAGCAGGTGATTAAATAGAAATTCGCTGCTCAGCTGACCCGGCAGGAGCAAACGTATGCTAAAAATGTACTCAGAATGAGCTTTTCAGTGAAGAGAAGCCAGGCACATTTTAGCTAGTTTTACTTGTAAGTGGGGTTGGAAATGCTTTTCAGGCTCAGTACTGGGCTCAAAACATGCAGCCCTGAGGTCTCTCATGAAAGCAGGTGGTTAAATAGAAATTCGCTGCTCAGCTGACCCGGTAGTAGCAAACGTATGCCAAAAATGTACACAGAATGAGCTTTTCAGTGAATAGCAGCCAGGCACATTTTAGCTAGTTTTACTTGTAAATGGGGTTGAAAACGCTTTTCAGGATCAATACTGGGCTCAAAACATGCAGCCCTGAGGTCTCTCATGAAAGCAGGTGGTTAAATAGAAATTCGCTGCTCAGCTGACCCGGCAGGAGCAAACGTATGCTAAAAATGTACTCAGAATGAGCTTTTCAGTGAAGAGAAGCCAGGCACATTTTAGCTAGTTTTACTTGTAAGTGGGGTTGGAAATGCTTTTCAGGCTAAGTACTGGGCTCAAAACATGCAGCCCTGAGGTCTCTCATGAAAGCAGGTGGTTAAATAGAAATTCACTGCTCAGCTGACCCGGTAGGAGCAAAGGTATGCCAAAAATTTTACACAGAATGAGCTTTTCAGTGAATAGCAGCCAGGCACATTTTAGCTAGTTTTACTTGTAAGTGGGGTTGGAAACGCTTTTCAGGATCAGTACTGGGCTCAAAACATGCAGCCCTGAGGTCTCTCATGATAGCAGGTGGTTAAATAGAAATTCGCTGCTCAGCTGACCCGGCAGGAGCAAACGTATGCTGAAAATGTACTCAGAATGAGCTTTTCAGTGAAGAGAAGCCAGGCACATTTTAGCTAGTTTTACTTGTAAGTGGGGTTGGAAATGCTTTTCAGGCTCAGTACTGGACTCAAAACATGCAGCCCTGAGGTCTCTCATGATAGCAGGTGGTTAAATAGAAATTCGCTGCTCAGCTGACCCGGCAGGAGCAAACGTATGCTAAAAATGTACTCAGAATGAGCTTTTCAGTGAAGAGAAGCCAGGCACATTTTAGCTAGTTTTACTTGTAAGTGGGGTTGGAAACGCTTTTCAGGCTCAGTACTGGGCTCAAAACATGCAGCCCTGAGGTCTCTCATGAAAGCACGTGGTTAAATAGAAATCCGCTGCTCAGCTGACCCGGCAGGAGCAAACGTATGCTAAAAATGTACTCAGAATGAGCTTTTCAGTGAAGAGAAGCCAGGCACATTTTAGCTAGTTTTACTTGTAAGTGGGGTTGGAAATGCTTTTCAGGCTCAGTACTGGGCTCAAAACATGCAGCTCTGATGTCTCTCATGGAAGCAGGTGGTTAAATAGAAATTCTCTGCTCAGCTGACCCGGTAGGAGGAAACATATGCCAAAAATGTACAGAGAATGAGCTTTTCAGTGAATAGCAGCCAGGCACATTTTAGCTAGTTTTACTTGTAATTGGGGTTGGAAACGCTTTTCAGGATCAGTACTGGGTTCAAAACATGCAGCCCTGAGGTCTCTCATGATAGCAGGTGGTTAAATAGAAATTCGCTGCTCAGCTGACCCGGCAGGAGCAAACGTATGCTAAAAATGTACTCAGAATCAGCTTTTCAGTGAAGAGAAGCGAGGCACATTTTAGCTAGTTTTACTTGTAAGTGGGGTTGGAAACGCTTTTCAGGCTCAGTGCTGGGCTCAAAACATGCATCCCTGAGGTCTCTCATGAAAGCA
>NW_028242422.1:0-5000 GCF_964263255.1 Lissotriton vulgaris
AGGCCCAGCCGTCTCCCCGGGAGGGAGAGGCGGGCCGAGGCGCAGCCTGAGCGAGACGCAGGGGTGCCGGGGCCTGGCGGCGGCGGCACCCCTCGGAACGGTCGTTCCGAGCTGCTGTGGAAACGTGCTGGGCAGGGAGGGGTGACGGTGTGGCGCGCGGGGCCTGACGAGACCTGCTGGGCAGCAGCATCCGAGGGCCTGGCGCACACCGACCCCTCCTGCTCGGGTCGGACCACTGGGGGGCACGGGCTGCCGGGGCCGCTCGGCCTTCGCTCTGCTGGGGGAAGGGCCTACCGCCAGGCGGAAGGCCCTCGAGTCGGACGGTCCATGTGGGGTGGAAGCTCTTTGCCTGAAACAACAGCCGAGGCTGGCCAAGCAGTCCATCCCTAAACGGACCGAGAGTGCCCAATCGATCAGAGAGTACAGCCGGGGGAAACCATCTCATGGCATCCCTGGACCTCACGGAGGTCTGCTGAGCAAACTCCGAGGAAAAGAGACCATCGGGAAGGGGCCGAGAGGCAGGTGCATACCCGGGCCCCTGGGGGCCCCGTGAGGCGGGCCCGGGTGCTGCCTGGCCCTGTCTCGGCGTGGCCAGACCTCGCGGAGGCCTGCCTGACCAAACTCGGAGGAAAAGGGCCCATCGGCGATGGGGCTGAGCGGCAGGTGCGTTCCCGGGCCCCTGGGGGCCCCGGCAGGCGGGCCCGGGTGCTGCCTGGCCCCGTCTCAGCATGGCCAGACCTCGCGGAGGCCTGCCTGAGCAAACTCGGTGGAAAAGGCCCATCGGCAATGGGGCTGAGCGGCAGGTGCGTACCCGGGCCCCTGGGGGCCCCGGCGGGCGGGCCCGGGTCCTGCCTTCCCCGGATTCAGAACCGCCGGACCTATCGGAGGTCGGACTGTAGAAAAAAACTCGGAGAAAAGGAACCGTCGGGAAGGGGCTGAGAGGCAGGTGCGTTCCCGGGCCCCTGGGGGCCCCGGCAGGCGGGCCCGGGTGCTGCCTGGCCCCGTCTCAGCATGGCCAGACCTCGCGGAGGCCTGCCTGAGCAAACTCGGAGGAAAAGGCCCATCGGCAAGGGGGCTGAGCAGCAGGTACGTACCCAGGCCCCTGGGGGCCCCGGCGGGCATGCCCGGGTCCTGCCTTCCCTGATTCAGAATCGCAAGACCACACGGAGGTCTGTCTGACCCTCTCCCTACTAATCCGGAGGAAAATTACCCCCCTTTCTTGTAATCCGTGCACTTGAGGTGACAGAGGGGACCTAAGGCGCGAAAGTGCCCGACCTCCTGGAGCCCTCGCTGGGATCCGGGAGGCAAATGGCACCTCATCGGGACTTCCAGGGAAGTTCGGCCATCTGGTCGCCCCCATAGGAAAGCATTGCCGGAGACCAGATGGCCGAGGCGATCCTGGAGACCAGATGGCCGAGGGGATCCTGGAGACCAGATGGCCGAGGGGATCCTGGAGACCAGATGGCCGAGGGGATCCCAGAGACCAGATGGCCGGGCACGAAAGTCAAGCCAGCCTATGTCACTCTGTGCCCCAACGAAAAAGTGAGCTGGCGTCAGGGAAAGGGCGGGTTGGGGACCGGAGGCCCAGGGCCTAGCACCCGACCCGGGGCCCAGACGGGCCCCTGGACCCAGCCTGGGCTCTAATGCCCGGAGACGCAGGGGAAGCCTCCCCGGGCCCTCCGGACCCCGTCCCGGGGCAGCCTGCCACGCAGCAGGACCAAGGACAGCGCCCGGGATGGGGAGGCCGCCCTCCCCGGGCCCTCAGGGGCCCCGGCCGGAGCTGCTGAACTCAGCCGAGCGAGGGGAGGCTTCCCGGGCACGACGGAACCCCGTCCTGGTCCTTTGGCTGTGCGGCAGGCCGGTGGACCGGGCCCAGGGCCGTGGCACCCGACCCGGGGCCCGGCCGGGCCCCTGGACCCAGCCTGGGCTCCCAAGCCCGGCGGCGCAGGGAAAGCCTCCCTGGGCCCTCCGGACCCCGTCCCGGGCACCCTGCCACGCAGCAGGACCAAGGACAGCGCCCGGGATGGGGAGGCCGCCCTCCCCTGGACCTCAGGCCTCAGGCCTTCCAGGTAAGCCCGGCAATCTGGTCGCCCCGTTGGAAAGCATTGCGCGCTACTTTTGCAAACACATTATCTACCGGACTTGCTCTAGATGGCGCTCCAACATAAGGAATGAACCAACACCTTCCCTACTGGAATCGTGACGAGCTAAGGTCGTCAGCAGCACCGAAGGGGCTAGTTTATCAACACTTTCCCTCCTGTTGCGCGGGTTGCTGTTTGAAAAATAGATTTTATTATGCCTTTAGTTAGTGTGTCCTCTAGATCAAGTTGATCTACTGACTTGCGATGCCAAGGCATCTCGCTGTAAAGGAATGCGATGTCACGGCATGCATTTTTCGCATTCGAATAGATACCCGCCTATAACCCCTTCACTGCGGCGGTTCAAATGGGTTTGGGCATGGAGCTGTGGTGCTCATGATGGAGCCCAACCCGGGCCCCTGGCCCCATCTGGGAGACCGGAGGCGCTGGGGACACCTCCCCGGGCCCTCCCGGACCCCATCCAGGGCTTCCTGCCACGCGGCAGGCCCAGGAACAGACCCGGGGCTGGGGCAACATCCTGGCCCGTCCAGCTGCCGGCTGAGGACCGCTAGGCCGAGAGTACCTTGTCCCTATCAATCCGGAGGAAAATTACCCATATTTCTTGTAATCCGTGCACACAAGGTGACAGAGGGACCCAGGGCGAAAAAGTGCGCGAGCTCCCGGAGCCCTCGCTCGGATCCGGGAGGCGAATGGCACCTCATCGGGACTTCCAGGGAAGTCCGGCCATCTGGTCGCTACATAGGAAAGCATTGCGGGCAACCAGATGGCCGAGGCGAGAGGGGCGACAAGATTGCCGCGGCCGAAATGACACCAATCTGCCTGCCCCAGGCCTGTAGGGATCAGGAGCTGCAGGGCTCCGGGGCTCCGGGGCTCCGGGGCTCCCTGCCGCGCGGCAGGACCCAGGACGGAGCCCCCGGTATGGAGGCCACCCTCTCAGGGGCCCCGGACGGGGCTCCCAAAACCCAGCGGAGCAAGGGGAGGCTCCCTGGGCACCACGGAACCCAGTCCCGGGCCTTTGGCAGTGCGGCAGGCCGGAGGGACGGGGCCCAGAGCCCAAGCACCCCACTCGGGGCCCGGCGAGGCCCCTGGACCCTGCCGGGGCTCCCAGGCCCAAAGGCGCAGGGGAAGCCTACCCCGGGTCCTCCGGACCCCGTCCCAGGCACCCTGCCACGCGGCAGGACCCAGGACGGACCCCCGGGCAAGGAGGCCAACCTCCCCGGGGCAACTGAGGGCCCCAGGACGGAGCTCCTGAACCCAGCCAAGCACGGGGAGGCACCCCGGGCACCACGGAACCCAGGGCCGGGCCTTTGGCAGTGCGGCAGGCCGGAGGACAGGGCCCTGGGCCAGAGCACCCCATCCGGGGCCCGGGGACCCCAAGGCCCAGAGGCACAGGGGTAGCCTTCCCCGGGCCCTCCGGAACCCATCCCGGGCACCCTGCCACGCGGAAGGACCCAGGACGGTGCCCCAGCCGGAGCTCTTGAACCCAGCCAGGCTCCCCAGGCACAACGGACACCGCTAGGCCGAGAGGGGTCCCAGAGTACCTTGTCCCTATCAATCCGGAGGAAAGTTACCCCCATTTCTTGTAATCCCTGCACACGAGGTAACAGAGGGGACCCAGGGCGCAAAAGTGCCCGACCTCCCGTAGCCCTCGCTGGGATCCGGGAGGCGAATGGCACCTCATCGGGACTTCCAGGGAAGTCCGGCCATCTGGTCGCTACATAGGAAAGCATTGCGGGCGACCAGATGGCCGAGGCGAGAGGGGCGACCAGATGGCCGGGACTGAAATGACACCAATCTGCCTGCCCCAGGCCTGTAGGGAGCTCCGGGGCTCCAAGGCTCCAGGCCTCCGGGGCTCTGGGGCTCTGGGTCTCTGGGTCTCTGGGTCTGCAGGGCTCGGGGACTGCAGGGCTCCACGGCTCGAGGGGCTGCAGGGCTACGGGGCTCCGGGGCTCCGGGGCTCCGGGGCTCCAGGGCTCCTGGGCTCCAGGGCTGCAGAGCTCCGGGGCTGCTGGGCTCCAGGGCTCGAGGTCTGCAGGGCTCCAGGGTTACAGGGCCTGGGACCCATGGAGCCCGTCCCGGTACTTTGCCACTCTGTGGGCCGGAGGAGGGAGCCCCGGATGCCTGGGAGGTGTTGCCCAGGCATCGCCCATCTGGTCCCAAGCAGGGAACAACCAGCCCCGGAAGGGTGTTCGGGCATACCCTTGCACCTACTAATCCGGAGGAAAATTACCCCCAATTCTTGTAATCCATGCACTCGAGGTGACAGAGGGGACCCACGGCGCAAACGTGCCCAACCTCCTGGAGCCCTGGCTGGGATCCGGGAGGCAAATGGCACCTCATCGGCACTTCCAGGGAAGTCCGGCCATCTGGTCGCTTTATAGGAAAGCATTGCAGGCGACCAGATGGCCGAGGCGAGAGGGGCGACCAGATGACCGGGACCCAAATGATGCCAATCTGCCTGCCCCGGGCCTGCAGGGCTCTGGGGCTGCAGGGCTCCAGAGCTCCGGGGCTCCGGGGCTCCGGGGATTCAGGCCTCCCCGGGCCCTGATAGACCCTCTGTCCCAGGCGCCCCGGAACCCCAGGCCGGCTAGCAGGACGGAGGGGTATTCCCGCTCCACCGGGCCCTGCCGGACGGGGCTCAAGCCCCGGGCCCGGGCCCAGTCCCGGCCCCAGTCCCGGCTTTCTGAACCCTAGTCCAGGCCGGGGAGAGCCTCCCTGGGCCCCGGTCGACCCTCCGTCCCGGGCGCCCCGGACCCCCGGCCGGCTTGCAGGACGGAGGGGTATTCCCGCACCACCGGGCCCTGCCGGACGGGGCTCAAGCCCCGGGCCCGGTCACGGCCCCAGTCCCGGCTGTCCGAACCCTAGTCCAGGCCCGGGAGAGCCTCCCTGGGCCCCGGTCGA
>NW_028242422.1:15000-20000 GCF_964263255.1 Lissotriton vulgaris
CAGGTGCGTTCCCGGGCCCCTGGGGGCCCCGGCAGGCGGGCCCGGGTGCTGCCTGGCCCCGTCTCAGCATGGCCAGACCTCGCGGAGGCCTGCCTGAGCAAACTCGGTGGAAAAGGCCCATCGGCAATGGGGCTGAGCGGCAGGTGCGTACCCGGGCCCCTGGGGGCCCCGGCGGGCGGGCCCGGGTCCTGCCTTCCCCGGATTCAGAACCGCCGGACCTATCGGAGGTCGGACTGTAGAAAAAAACTCGGAGAAAAGGAACCGTCGGGAAGGGGCTGAGAGGCAGGTGCGTTCCCGGGCCCCTGGGGGCCCCGGCAGGCGGGCCCGGGTGCTGCCTGGCCCCGTCTCAGCATGGCCAGACCTCGCGGAGGCCTGCCTGAGCAAACTCGGAGGAAAAGGCCCATCGGCAAGGGGGCTGAGCAGCAGGTACGTACCCAGGCCCCTGGGGGCCCCGGCGGGCATGCCCGGGTCCTGCCTTCCCCTGATTCAGAATCGCAAGACCACACGGAGGTCTGTCTGACCCTCTCCCTACTAATCCGGAGGAAAATTACCCCCCTTTCTTGTAATCCGTGCACTTGAGGTGACAGAGGGGACCTAAGGCGCGAAAGTGCCCGACCTCCTGGAGCCCTCGCTGGGATCCGGGAGGCAAATGGCACCTCATCGGGACTTCCAGGGAAGTTCGGCCATCTGGTCGCCCCCATAGGAAAGCATTGCCGGAGACCAGATGGCCGAGGCGATCCTGGAGACCAGATGGCCGAGGGGATCCTGGAGACCAGATGGCCGAGGGGATCCTGGAGACCAGATGGCCGAGGGGATCCCAGAGACCAGATGGCCGGGCACGAAAGTCAAGCCAGCCTATGTCACTCTGTGCCCCAACGAAAAAGTGAGCTGGCGTCAGGGAAAGGGCGGGTTGGGGACCGGAGGCCCAGGGCCTAGCACCCGACCCGGGGCCCAGACGGGCCCCTGGACCCAGCCTGGGCTCTAATGCCCGGAGACGCAGGGGAAGCCTCCCCGGGCCCTCCGGACCCCGTCCCGGGGCAGCCTGCCACGCAGCAGGACCAAGGACAGCGCCCGGGATGGGGAGGCCGCCCTCCCCGGGCCCTCAGGGGCCCCGGCCGGAGCTGCTGAACTCAGCCGAGCGAGGGGAGGCTTCCCGGGCACGACGGAACCCCGTCCTGGTCCTTTGGCTGTGCGGCAGGCCGGTGGACCGGGCCCAGGGCCGTGGCACCCGACCCGGGGCCCGGCCGGGCCCCTGGACCCAGCCTGGGCTCCCAAGCCCGGCGGCGCAGGGAAAGCCTCCCTGGGCCCTCCGGACCCCGTCCCGGGCACCCTGCCACGCAGCAGGACCAAGGACAGCGCCCGGGATGGGGAGGCCGCCCTCCCCTGGACCTCAGGCCTCAGGCCTTCCAGGTAAGCCCGGCAATCTGGTCGCCCCGTTGGAAAGCATTGCGCGCTACTTTTGCAAACACATTATCTACCGGACTTGCTCTAGATGGCGCTCCAACATAAGGAATGAACCAACACCTTCCCTACTGGAATCGTGACGAGCTAAGGTCGTCAGCAGCACCGAAGGGGCTAGTTTATCAACACTTTCCCTCCTGTTGCGCGGGTTGCTGTTTGAAAAATAGATTTTATTATGCCTTTAGTTAGTGTGTCCTCTAGATCAAGTTGATCTACTGACTTGCGATGCCAAGGCATCTCGCTGTAAAGGAATGCGATGTCACGGCATGCATTTTTCGCATTCGAATAGATACCCGCCTATAACCCCTTCACTGCGGCGGTTCAAATGGGTTTGGGCATGGAGCTGTGGTGCTCATGATGGAGCCCAACCCGGGCCCCTGGCCCCATCTGGGAGACCGGAGGCGCTGGGGACACCTCCCCGGGCCCTCCCGGACCCCATCCAGGGCTTCCTGCCACGCGGCAGGCCCAGGAACAGACCCGGGGCTGGGGCAACATCCTGGCCCGTCCAGCTGCCGGCTGAGGACCGCTAGGCCGAGAGTACCTTGTCCCTATCAATCCGGAGGAAAATTACCCATATTTCTTGTAATCCGTGCACACAAGGTGACAGAGGGGACCCAGGGCGAAAAAGTGCGCGAGCTCCCGGAGCCCTCGCTCGGATCCGGGAGGCGAATGGCACCTCATCGGGACTTCCAGGGAAGTCCGGCCATCTGGTCGCTACATAGGAAAGCATTGCGGGCAACCAGATGGCCGAGGCGAGAGGGGCGACAAGATTGCCGCGGCCGAAATGACACCAATCTGCCTGCCCCAGGCCTGTAGGGATCAGGAGCTGCAGGGCTCCGGGGCTCCGGGGCTCCGGGGCTCCCTGCCGCGCGGCAGGACCCAGGACGGAGCCCCCGGTATGGAGGCCACCCTCTCAGGGGCCCCGGACGGGGCTCCCAAAACCCAGCGGAGCAAGGGGAGGCTCCCTGGGCACCACGGAACCCAGTCCCGGGCCTTTGGCAGTGCGGCAGGCCGGAGGGACGGGGCCCAGAGCCCAAGCACCCCACTCGGGGCCCGGCGAGGCCCCTGGACCCTGCCGGGGCTCCCAGGCCCAAAGGCGCAGGGGAAGCCTACCCCGGGTCCTCCGGACCCCGTCCCAGGCACCCTGCCACGCGGCAGGACCCAGGACGGACCCCCGGGCAAGGAGGCCAACCTCCCCGGGGCAACTGAGGGCCCCAGGACGGAGCTCCTGAACCCAGCCAAGCACGGGGAGGCACCCCGGGCACCACGGAACCCAGGGCCGGGCCTTTGGCAGTGCGGCAGGCCGGAGGACAGGGCCCTGGGCCAGAGCACCCCATCCGGGGCCCGGGGACCCCAAGGCCCAGAGGCACAGGGGTAGCCTTCCCCGGGCCCTCCGGAACCCATCCCGGGCACCCTGCCACGCGGAAGGACCCAGGACGGTGCCCCAGCCGGAGCTCTTGAACCCAGCCAGGCTCCCCAGGCACAACGGACACCGCTAGGCCGAGAGGGGTCCCAGAGTACCTTGTCCCTATCAATCCGGAGGAAAGTTACCCCCATTTCTTGTAATCCCTGCACACGAGGTAACAGAGGGGACCCAGGGCGCAAAAGTGCCCGACCTCCCGTAGCCCTCGCTGGGATCCGGGAGGCGAATGGCACCTCATCGGGACTTCCAGGGAAGTCCGGCCATCTGGTCGCTACATAGGAAAGCATTGCGGGCGACCAGATGGCCGAGGCGAGAGGGGCGACCAGATGGCCGGGACTGAAATGACACCAATCTGCCTGCCCCAGGCCTGTAGGGAGCTCCGGGGCTCCAAGGCTCCAGGCCTCCGGGGCTCTGGGGCTCTGGGTCTCTGGGTCTCTGGGTCTGCAGGGCTCGGGGACTGCAGGGCTCCACGGCTCGAGGGGCTGCAGGGCTACGGGGCTCCGGGGCTCCGGGGCTCCGGGGCTCCAGGGCTCCTGGGCTCCAGGGCTGCAGAGCTCCGGGGCTGCTGGGCTCCAGGGCTCGAGGTCTGCAGGGCTCCAGGGTTACAGGGCCTGGGACCCATGGAGCCCGTCCCGGGTACTTTGCCACTCTGTGGGCCGGAGGAGGGAGCCCCGGATGCCTGGGAGGTGTTGCCCAGGCATCGCCCATCTGGTCCCAAGCAGGGAACAACCAGCCCCGGAAGGGTGTTCGGGCATACCCTTGCACCTACTAATCCGGAGGAAAATTACCCCCAATTCTTGTAATCCATGCACTCGAGGTGACAGAGGGGACCCACGGCGCAAACGTGCCCAACCTCCTGGAGCCCTGGCTGGGATCCGGGAGGCAAATGGCACCTCATCGGCACTTCCAGGGAAGTCCGGCCATCTGGTCGCTTTATAGGAAAGCATTGCAGGCGACCAGATGGCCGAGGCGAGAGGGGCGACCAGATGACCGGGACCCAAATGATGCCAATCTGCCTGCCCCGGGCCTGCAGGGCTCTGGGGCTGCAGGGCTCCAGAGCTCCGGGGCTCCGGGGCTCCGGGGATTCAGGCCTCCCCGGGCCCTGATAGACCCTCTGTCCCAGGCGCCCCGGAACCCCAGGCCGGCTAGCAGGACGGAGGGGTATTCCCGCTCCACCGGGCCCTGCCGGACGGGGCTCAAGCCCCGGGCCCGGGCCCAGTCCCGGCCCCAGTCCCGGCTTTCTGAACCCTAGTCCAGGCCGGGGAGAGCCTCCCTGGGCCCCGGTCGACCCTCCGTCCCGGGCGCCCCGGACCCCCGGCCGGCTTGCAGGACGGAGGGGTATTCCCGCACCACCGGGCCCTGCCGGACGGGGCTCAAGCCCCGGGCCCGGTCACGGCCCCAGTCCCGGCTGTCCGAACCCTAGTCCAGGCCCGGGAGAGCCTCCCTGGGCCCCGGTCGACCCTCCGTCCCGGGCGCCCCGGATCCCAGGCCGGCTTGCAGGATGGAGGGGTATTCCCGCACCACCGGGCCCTGCCGGACTGGGCTCAAGCCCCGGGCCCGGTCCCGGCCCCAGTCCCGGCTTTCCTAACCCTAGTCCAGGCCGGGGAGAGCCTCCCTGGGCCCCGGTCGACCCTCCGTCCCGGGCGCCCCGGACCCCAGGCCGGCTTGCAGGACGGAGGGGTATTCCCGCACCACCGGGCCCTGTCGGACTGGGCTCAAGCCCCGGGCCCGGTCCCGGCCCCAGTCCCGGCTTTCCTAACCCTAGTCCAGGCCGGGGAGAGCCTCCCTGGGCCCCGGTCGACCCTCCGTCCCGGGCGCCCCGGACCCCAGGCCGGCTTGCAGGACGGAGGGGTATTCCCGCACCACCGGGCCCTGCCGGACTGGGCTCAAGCCCCGGGCCCGGTCCCGGCCCCAGTCCCGGCTTTCCTAACCCTAGTCCAGGCCGGGGAGAGCCTCCCTGGGCCCCGGTCGACCCTCCGTCCCGGGCGCCCCGGACCCCAGGCCGGCTTGCAGGACGGAGGGGTATTCCCGCACCACCGGGCCCTGCCGGACTGGGCTCAAGCCCCGGGCCCGGTCCCGGCCCCAGTCCCCGCTTTCCTAACCCTAGTCCAGGCCG
>NW_028242422.1:30000-33390 GCF_964263255.1 Lissotriton vulgaris
TCATCGGGACTTCCAGGGAAGTTCGGCCATCTGGTCGCCCCCATAGGAAAGCATTGCCGGAGACCAGATGGCCGAGGCGATCCTGGAGACCAGATGGCCGAGGGGATCCTGGAGACCAGATGGCCGAGGGGATCCTGGAGACCAGATGGCCGAGGGATCCCAGAGACCAGATGGCCGGGCACGAAAGTCAAGCCAGCCTATGTCACTCTGTGCCCCAACGAAAAAGTGAGCTGGCGTCAGGGAAAGGGCGGGTTGGGGACCGGAGGCCCAGGGCCTAGCACCCGACCCGGGGCCCAGACGGGCCCCTGGACCCAGCCTGGGCTCTAATGCCCGGAGACGCAGGGGAAGCCTCCCCGGGCCCTCCGGACCCCGTCCCGGGGCAGCCTGCCACGCAGCAGGACCAAGGACAGCGCCCGGGATGGGGAGGCCGCCCTCCCCGGGCCCTCAGGGGCCCCGGCCGGAGCTGCTGAACTCAGCCGAGCGAGGGGAGGCTTCCCGGGCACGACGGAACCCCGTCCTGGTCCTTTGGCTGTGCGGCAGGCCGGTGGACCGGGCCCCAGGGCCGTGGCACCCGACCCGGGGCCCGGCCGGGCCCCTGGACCCAGCCTGGGCTCCCAAGCCCGGCGGCGCAGGGAAAGCCTCCCTGGGCCCTCCGGACCCCGTCCCGGGCACCCTGCCACGCAGCAGGACCAAGGACAGCGCCCGGGATGGGGAGGCCGCCCTCCCCTGGACCTCAGGCCTCAGGCCTTCCAGGTAAGCCCGGCAATCTGGTCGCCCCGTTGGAAAGCATTGCGCGCTACTTTTGCAAACACATTATCTACCGGACTTGCTCTAGATGGCGCTCCAACATAAGGAATGAACCAACACCTTCCCTACTGGAATCGTGACGAGCTAAGGTCGTCAGCAGCACCGAAGGGGCTAGTTTATCAACACTTTCCCTCCCTGTTGCGCGGGTTGCTGTTTGAAAAATAGATTTTATTATGCCTTTAGTTAGTGTGTCCTCTAGATCAAGTTGATCTACTGACTTGCGATGCCAAGGCATCTCGCTGTAAAGGAATGCGATGTCACGGCATGCATTTTTCGCATTCGAATAGATACCCGCCTATAACCCCTTCACTGCGGCGGTTCAAATGGGTTTGGGCATGGAGCTGTGGTGCTCATGATGGAGCCCAACCCGGGCCCCTGGCCCCATCTGGGAGACCGGAGGCGCTGGGGACACCTCCCCGGGCCCTCCCGGACCCCATCCAGGGCTTCCTGCCACGCGGCAGGCCCAGGAACAGACCCGGGGCTGGGGCAACATCCTGGCCCGTCCAGCTGCCGGCTGAGGACCGCTAGGCCGAGAGTACCTTGTCCCTATCAATCCGGAGGAAAATTACCCATATTTCTTGTAATCCGTGCACACAAGGTGACAGAGGGGACCCAGGGCGAAAAAGTGCGCGAGCTCCCGGAGCCCTCGCTCGGATCCGGGAGGCGAATGGCACCTCATCGGGACTTCCAGGGAAGTCCGGCCATCTGGTCGCTACATAGGAAAGCATTGCGGGCAACCAGATGGCCGAGGCGAGAGGGGCGACAAGATTGCCGCGGCCGAAATGACACCAATCTGCCTGCCCCAGGCCTGTAGGGATCAGGAGCTGCAGGGCTCCGGGGCTCCGGGGCTCCGGGGCTCCCTGCCGCGCGGCAGGACCCAGGACGGAGCCCCCGGTATGGAGGCCACCCTCTCAGGGGCCCCGGACGGGGCTCCCAAAACCCAGCGGAGCAAGGGGAGGCTCCCTGGGCACCACGGAACCCAGTCCCGGGCCTTTGGCAGTGCGGCAGGCCGGAGGGACGGGGCCCAGAGCCCAAGCACCCCACTCGGGGCCCGGCGAGGCCCCTGGACCCTGCCGGGGCTCCCAGGCCCAAAGGCGCAGGGGAAGCCTACCCCGGGTCCTCCGGACCCCGTCCCAGGCACCCTGCCACGCGGCAGGACCCAGGACGGACCCCCGGGCAAGGAGGCCAACCTCCCCGGGCAACTGAGGGCCCCAGGACGGAGCTCCTGAACCCAGCCAAGCACGGGGAGGCACCCCGGGCACCACGGAACCCAGGGCCGGGCCTTTGGCAGTGCGGCAGGCCGGAGGACAGGGCCCTGGGCCAGAGCACCCCATCCGGGGCCCGGGGACCCCAAGGCCCAGAGGCACAGGGGTAGCCTTCCCCGGGCCCTCCGGAACCCATCCCGGGCACCCTGCCACGCGGAAGGACCCAGGACGGTGCCCCAGCCGGAGCTCTTGAACCCAGCCAGGCTCCCCAGGCACAACGGACACCGCTAGGCCGAGAGGGGTCCCAGAGTACCTTGTCCCTATCAATCCGGAGGAAAGTTACCCCCATTTCTTGTAATCCCTGCACACGAGGTAACAGAGGGGACCCAGGGCGCAAAAGTGCCCGACCTCCCGTAGCCCTCGCTGGGATCCGGGAGGCGAATGGCACCTCATCGGGACTTCCAGGGAAGTCCGGCCATCTGGTCGCTACATAGGAAAGCATTGCGGGCGACCAGATGGCCGAGGCGAGAGGGGCGACCAGATGGCCGGGACTGAAATGACACCAATCTGCTGCCCCAGGCCTGTAGGGAGCTCCGGGGCTCCAAGGCTCCAGGCCTCCGGGGCTCTGGGGCTCTGGGTCTCTGGGTCTCTGGGTCTGCAGGGCTCGGGGACTGCAGGGCTCCACGGCTCGAGGGGCTGCAGGGCTACGGGGCTCCGGGGCTCCGGGGCTCCGGGGCTCCAGGGCTCCTGGGCTCCAGGGCTGCAGAGCTCCGGGGCTGCTGGGCTCCAGGGCTCGAGGTCTGCAGGGCTCCAGGGTTACAGGGCCTGGGACCCATGGAGCCCGTCCCGGGTACTTTGCCACTCTGTGGGCCGGAGGAGGGAGCCCCGGATGCCTGGGAGGTGTTGCCCAGGCATCGCCCATCTGGTCCCAAGCAGGGAACAACCAGCCCCGGAAGGGTGTTCGGGCATACCCTTGCACCTACTAATCCGGAGGAAAATTACCCCCAATTCTTGTAATCCATGCACTCGAGGTGACAGAGGGGACCCACGGCGCAAACGTGCCCAACCTCCTGGAGCCCTGGCTGGGATCCGGGAGGCAAATGGCACCTCATCGGCACTTCCAGGGAAGTCCGGCCATCTGGTCGCTTTATAGGAAAGCATTGCAGGCGACCAGATGGCCGAGGCGAGAGGGGCGACCAGATGACCGGGACCCAAATGATGCCAATCTGCCTGCCCCGGGCCTGCAGGGCTCTGGGGCTGCAGGGCTCCAGAGCTCCGGGGCTCCGGGGCTCCGGGGATTCAGGCCTCCCCGGGCCCTGATAGACCCTCTGTCCCAGGCGCCCCGGAACCCCAGGCCGGCTAGCAGGACGGAGGGGTA
>NW_028242423.1:0-41087 GCF_964263255.1 Lissotriton vulgaris
CGCCGGCAGTTTAATGGGTAAAAATTACTATTCCGACTCCAAAGAGTGCAACAGTAGGAAAAGCGTTGGATAGCATATGTTATAATGTTATGTTATAAAAATATTTCTAGAGCGCACTAACACCGGTTGGTTGCTTGGCGCTGTGATCAGCAATAACATGAACATAGAGGGAAGAGGGTTATGAAAATGCTTGTCTGAACAGCCAGGTCTTCAAGGCTTTCCGGAAGGAGAGGAGATCTTGACAATTCCGGGTCTCCATAGGGAGAGAGTTCCACAAGCGGGAAGCAAGGGTAGCAAACCTACGACCTCCTGCACGCTTTAGGTTGAAGGAAGGCGACTGCAGGAGGTTCTGGTGGAGTGAGCGTAGGTTGCGGGACGGAGTGTACTTGGAAATCAGGTTGTTGATGAAAAGTGGGCTTTTACAGTAAAGGGACTTGAAGATTATGCAGCCAGTTTTAAAGGCACATCGCTGGACCACAGGGAGCCAGTGTAGTTTCCTAAGGAGGGGGGTGGCTGCCTGGCGCCTAGGTTGGTTCAGAATTAGCCTTGCGGCATGGTTCTGTGCCATCTGGAGTCGCTTAGTTAGGTAGTTGGGAAGGCCTATGTAGATGGCATTCGCGTAGTCCAGATGGGGCAGTACAGTAGAGATAACCACCTGGGTAAGTGCATCGGATGTAAGCAGGCGGCGTACCTTCCGGATTTTCTTCAGTTGGAAAAAACACTTGGAGACCACTTGACCAACTTGAGTTTTAAGAGACAAGTCTCGGTCCACGGTGACTCCAAGTGTTTTGGCTGACAGGGAAGGTATTGGAGCTTGACCTAGTCCAGAAGGCCAATAATGCGGGCCCCAGTACTTACTGCTTTCACCTGTTAGGACTAGTTCCGTTTTACCCGGATTTAATTTGAGCTGGTTCTGGTCCATCCAAGCTTTAATGTAGCTCATGGTGGACTGGAAGTGCCGTATGGAGTCTTCGGTGTTATCGATGGTGAACAGCAGCTGTAAGTCGTCTGCATAGTTGAAGACTCTCACCTGGTTGTCTCTTAAGGTCTGAATCAGAGGGAGTATATATAAATTAAATAGGTGAGGAGACAGGGAGGAGCCCTGTGGCACTCCACAGGTAATAGCCTGTTTGGAGCCCATTAAATCACCAAGGCGCAGAGTTTGGTTACGGTCAGTCAAGAAAGATCTCAGCCAGCCGGCAGCTAAGTCCCTGACGCCAGCTTGTTTGACACGGTCGACCAAGATGTCGTGGTCGACCGTGTCAAAAGCGGCCGAGAGGTCTAAGAGCACCAGGGCTTGGGGAGAGCGTCTGTCAGCACAATCGCGCAGGATGTCCAGAACTGTCGTGACTACTGCTTCGGTTGAGTGAGCAGGCCGAAAGCCTGCCTGATGGGGGTCGAAGCAGGAGGATTCCTCAAGGAAATTAGATAAGCATTTGGCCACGTGTGCCTCAAGGACTTTTGCCAGATAGGGCAGCAGCGAGATCGGCCGAAAGTTGGCTTTACAGGCTGGATCTGCCCCCGTTTTTTTAGAAGCGGAATGACAATGGCTTCTTTGAAAGCTGTGGGGACTAAGCCAAGAGTCAAGGATTTATTCAAGAGTGTAAGGGCCGGGACTGGGTGGGTCAGGAAGCACTCTTTTAAGATGTGGGGCGGGCAGCTATCTGAAGGGGCACCGGATTTTACTCTAGATAGTAATTCCCGAAATTGATCCTGGGTGATGAGTGGGAAGCTGCTCAGAGTGTAGTGATTTGATTTAATTGACATGCCAGTGGTAAGGGGAGACACTGGTCGGGGGATACTGGCTTTGATGTCCAGTATTTTGTCAATAAAATAGACATTAAGTGAATCACATAGAGACTGGGTGGGGATAATCTTGGGTCGGACCGTGTCAAGGTTTGTGAGTTCATTGAGGATGGAAAAGATGTCCTTAGACTTATTTGTAGATTCCAAGATTTTGGCAGAAAAATAGGACGCTTTCGCCGACTGGATGGCCATCATGTATTCTTTCCTAGCTTTCGTAAAGGACTTTTTTAGATCAGGATCATATTTCCGACGCCATTGACGTTCTAATTGTCGTAAGGCCAGTTTCCTTGCTTTAAGGTCAGTGGAGAACCACCGATTAGCGTCAGCTCGTCTTGCCCGTTTGATTTTTTTAAGGGGGGCATGAGAATCCCTGGCCGTGTTGAGCCAATTGGTAAGCGAGGAGACCAAGGAATTGATCTCATCTTGAGCAGATGGGATGGTGTTGGCTAGTGACTCTAGAAAAGCAAGTTTATTGCTTGAATTCCAATTCCTGGCTGATATGCTTCCGACTGGTGCGGCAGTAGTCGCAGGGGGGATGCATAGGTTAAAGTGAAGAAGGGCGTGATCAGACCAGATGCATGGCGATATGGTTGGAGCAGTGGTACAGGAGGTGTTAGACCACAACTGGTCAAGGATGTGGCCCTTGCAGTAGGTGGCGGAGGAGACTAGCTGGATGAGATTTAAGTTAGAGAGGAGGTCCGACAATTCAGCTGAGTGGGGACCTTCTAGGGGGTCTTTATACCAGTAATTTAGGTCTCCAATCAGTAAGATTTTGGGGTGTTTGAGTGCTAGATTAGCAAGTTGGTCGGCCAAGTTCATAGGAAATGTAGGCATTGGGGTCGGGGGTCTGTAGAGAAGAACACACGCAATTGTGGAGTCAGGAGTGGCGATTTTCAGTACAAGATTGTCTGACTCCTCCAGCGAGAGGCCAGCGAGGGAGGTGACGGTCAGATTGGAACAGATAATAGCAGCGACTCCTCCCCCTTTCCCGCTGGTGCGGTCAGCGTGGATGATGTAGTAGTTAGGTGGGAGCGCCGCAATGATGTTGGGGGCAGAGTTGGGGTTTAACCATGTCTCTGTGAGCAGGAGGATGTCTGGTTTCTCTGTGTCTAATAGGAGGAAAATGTCCAGCTGGTGTTTTACCAGGGAGCGAGTGTTTAGGTAGCAAATGGTAAGCGGTGGCGGGAGTAGGTCTCTCTGCATATGTTGTAGTGCCGGGGTAGTTAGGTGACAACCCTGGGACAGGATGCCATTAGTGCAGAGACGGCTAAGGGTGTCCCTTGATAACAAGTCCTTTGGTTCTATAGCTCAGGAGGACAGATCTCGAGTAAGCGCTGGGACGGGCAGCATAGACTGCCCCTGGTCCCGGCAGGTCGCGGACGGGCGCAGACGGGCTTGTCTTAGGCGCGTCTTCGGCGCGCCGTCGACGCGCCCGCTGCGCTCGTCCGCTGCGCTTCCTGGGGGGATGAATCATTTATAGCCGTAGGGGTGGGAGGGGCCGAGCACTGTGCCGCTCGCCTGCTCCTCACCTGAAGGTGCTTCCCGCTAGAGTCCCCGGCAGCGCCTGATCGGCTGCGGTGGGCGGGAACCGAGGAAAGAGGGTGAAGCCCAGCAGAGGCGTAAGCATTCACATCAATTCTACTTTAAAAACGTTAGTCTTTTTAAAAGCGGTCTGTATTTCAGTTTTTAAAAACATAAGCATTCACCACAAATCTACTTTTAAAGCGTAAATCTTTTAAAGCGATCTGTATTGCAGTTAAAAAAGCAGTTTTACTTTACATCAATTTGCTCATTCGCACCAGGTCCCGGCTTCCGCCTCAAGACCTCAACATTACATACACGCTGACAAACGGTGCACGCGCTGTAGAAAGGCGTCTTTATCTAATCAGAGGTGGGAGGGGCCGAGCACTGTGCCGCTCGCCTGCTCCTCACCTGAAGGTGCTTCCCGCTAGAGTCCCCGGCAGCGCCTGATCGGCTGCGGTGGGCGGGAACCGAGGAAAGAGGGTGAAGCCCAGCAGAGGCGTAAGCATTCACATCAATTCTACTTTAAAAACGTTAGTCTTTTTAAAAGCGGTCTGTATTTCAGTTTTTAAAAACATAAGCATTCACCACAAATCTACTTTTAAAGCGTAAATCTTTTAAAGCGATCTGTATTGCAGTTAAAAAAGCAGTTTTACTTTACATCAATTTGCTCATTCGCACCAGGTCCCGGCTTCCGCCTCAAGACCTCAACATTACATGCACGCTGACAAACGGTGCACGCGCTGTAGAAAGGCGTCTTTATCTAATCAGAGGTGGGAGGGGCCGAGCACTGTGCCGCTCGCCTGCTCCTCACCTGAAGGTGCTTCCCGCTAGAGTCCCCGGCAGCGCCTGATCGGCTGCGGTGGGCGGGAACCGAGGAAAGAGGGTGAAGCCCAGCAGAGGCGTAAGCATTCACATCAATTCTACTTTAAAAACGTTAGTCTTTTTAAAAGCGGTCTGTATTTCAGTTTTTAAAAACATAAGCATTCACCACAAATCTACTTTTAAAGCGTAAATCTTTTAAAGCGATCTGTATTGCAGTTAAAAAAGCAGTTTTACTTTACATCAATTTGCTCATTCGCACCAGGTCCCGGCTTCCGCCTCAAGACCTCAACATTACATGCACGCTGACAAAACATAGGGGTGAAAATTACTATTTCCACTCCAGTGAGTGCAGCAGTAGAGAAAGCGTTGGATAGCGGGTGGGTAAAAATTACTATTCCAACTCCAGAGAGCGAAACAGTAGGGAAAACTTTGGATAGCGTAGGGGTAAAAATTACTATTCCCACTCCAGAGACTGCAACAGTAGGGAAAGCGTTGGATAGCATAGAAATTAAATATAACATACTTATAAGTAATGTTTGTATTTAAAATAATTAATAATTTACATTTTAAATAACTCAATATAATTTACAAATACCCATTAATAATTATTAAAAACATAATTACAATTGAATAATGAATTAACAATAAATTAACAATAAATACCAATAAATATTAATTAATTAATATTAGTTACCAAATAATTAATATTGAAAAATACAATATTTTTCATAACAAAATCATATTTATTATTAAAAAATTGATTAGCAATTAAAAAACTTTAAACAATAAACTTATTTTTTATACCAAAAAATACTTTTTATAAAACATTAATTGTCAATTATTAAAACATAATTTCCAATTTAAAAAAATACTTAACAAATAAAACAATTAATTTTCCAATGAAAAAAATGAATTACCAATAACAAACATTAATTACCAACTACAAACATTAATTACCAAATAAAAAAATGAATTGCCAATTAAAAAAATGAAATACCCATTACAAACATTAATTACCAATTACAAACATTATTTACCAATTAAAAAAATTAATTACCAATTACAAACATTAATTACCAATTTAAAAAATAAATTAACAATTAAAATAATTATTTGCCAATTCATAATTATTTATAAATTAATTAATTATCAATACAAATAAATTAAAATAAATCATTACTTAATTACAATTAAAATACTTCCCACCCAATTCCCCTATAAACTCACTACCCGCTACAAAACTTAAACGCAAACATTAATTTAAATTAATGTGTAATTCCTAAAAAATTATAATTAATTTAATATATTTAAATTACTTCCCACCCTATTCCCCTATAAACCCACAACCCGCTCCAGTACTAAAACATAAAATTTACTTAAAAATAACATTATTCATATATAAAAATAGTACACATATAATTTAAAACAAGTACAATACTTAACAAAAAACATGTAACACATACATGTTAAATACATAATAAAATACATAACAATATTACAAATATCGATATTAGTAAGATCGAAATTAGTAACATCGATATATTTGGTATCGATATTACTGACTTCGATATTACTTACATCGATATAAAAAAATGTATATTACTTACCTTGTGGTCGATATTCTGTCCAACGATATTCTTGACCTCGATATTCTTTACCTGCGATATTTCAGACTCAATATTTCTGTAGGTCGATATTACAAACTCGATATTTAGACTGTACCAGAAAAAACAATTGTGGGAAGTTTAAGAATGGATGGCGAACGCAAGGTAAAGAGCGGAGTGGGGCGCTCAAAAAAAAAATGGTGGGAAGTTTAAGAACGGAGGGTGAACTCAAAGTAAAGCGTGGAATGGGCGCTTGAAAAACAACAAACAAAGTAGTTAATAAACAAATGGATATTAACCTACAGTGTAAGGAAACTGTAGATGGCCGTTCTCCTGGCATACAAACGGAAGTGCTGTATCAGGAGCACCTGCCAATAAAGAGCCAGGATATAAGAGCAATATAGTGTAGAACCAATAGCAAGCAGCAGCTGTAATTAGACTCTGTCAAGTGATTACAGCAGGTCTTGCAGACAGCACCTGCACACTGATGCACGACCTAAAAATGAGACTCGGAAAGCTGCAGTAATAACAGTTTCCAAGTCCCCTTTCATTTAGTCTATAGCTGAATCAAACATCATTATTCCCAAGCATAAGAAAGTGGCTGGTTTCCATCTTATTCTATCTCAAACCAGCACCACACCAGTCTGAGGCAGCCTTGGGCTAGTGGGAATTGGATGTGACTTAGTTTAGTTAACAGATCATGTCCGGCTCATAGCTTTTCACTGTCAGTGGGGAACTCATTGTTCAATGGTTTAATCAACCACTCTAACAACCTATTTTCTTTAATCCCTTCTGCCCAGGTCCTTGCCACATTCCAAGAGTATTCTAAACAGTTCATCCTTTTTACCAAAACAGTTCATATCTATCATGGTGTAGTCAGAGAGGCTATCATTTTGAATATTCTTTTATTTCCTTCCATTCCATTCAAGTTAGCTGAGTTTTCAGGGCTTTCAACTCTGCCAATTGCAGTCTTCCACTGCAGTTCTGAAGCAGTGCCCCCTAATCACAGATTCCAATGCTTCCCATTCAGTCAAGGGAGATGAAGCAGTAGCTTCATTATCCTCAAAATACTGATCTATGACTTCCCCCAACTTGGAGTGGGAGGCAGAATCCTCCATCATGGCTCACTGGGTGTGCCACTATGGAATGAGGACAGGTTACCCTCCCCATTTAGTACTTAGTAGGAGTTGATTGCATCAGCGATAGTGTTGCCCAGATATTCAGAGACCAATTCCGATCGGGAAAGAAAACCGTCCTACTATTTGTATCCGTAGCCGTTTCCATACGATTCGTAGAAACCCGTCCGAATTGTGTAGTACGATCCGTTTCCAAAGAATACGCCCGAATGTTTACAAACCATACGAAAAACAAGCGGAGATCCGTACGATACGGACTCGGGTAGTGAAACGTACGATTTGCAAACATGCCGTACGACCCTTCAAGTACGATCCGGACCGGGGACCGAGAACGCGATTCTTAAGGGAAAACGCTGTTGCTTATGAACTGCATTTTGTACAGAATACATCGCCTATGAGCGAGCCGCACAATCAAATACAAAACGAAACCCTCTCAACGAAGTGCACGTGTACCCCGTAAATACGTCGCGTATGAGAGAGCCACACAATAAAGTACGAAACAAACCCCCTCAACGAAGCGCACGCGTACCCCGTAAATATGTCGCGTATGGGAGTTACACAATAAAGTACGAAATGAACCCCCTCAACGAAGCACATGCGTACCCCGTAAATACTTCGCATATGAGAGAGCTACACAATAAAGTACGAAACAAACCCCCCTTCAACTAAGCGCACGCGTACCCCGTAAATACATCACGTATGAGAGAGCTACACAATAAATTATGAAACTAACCCCCCTCAACGAAATGCACGCGTACCAATAAAACAGCACAAGGAGTGTGCAAACGAGTCTCACAACACCACAACACAAATCTCCTGTGTACAAACCATTGCAAAACAATGTCCTGGCCAAATCCAAACTCGCAAACAGAGGGCCCAAGTCAGACCCACCCCTTATAACACACCCACCAAAAATTCAAACTAAGCCACACCCACTAATGGACCAATAAAAAGGGCCCACACACACAAACCGGCATCCTTTGCAACATACCCATTTACCTACAGAGACTGACAACACACCAACAACTGCACACATCCACCTTCACACATACCCCTAATCACATTCAGACCCACAACCCCCCATCCACACACACCATCACCCCCAATCACATTCAACCCAAAACATGTCAGCACAAAAGAATCCAAAGTTCACAAACCAGGAAAAGGAGATCCTTGCATATGAAGTTATCAGAGTTGAAGCACAGCTGTTTGGCGCATTGGTCAGACAGACCAACAAAGCTGACAAAACCCGGTTTTGGGAGAGGAGCGTCGATAGGGTCAATGCTGTTGCACCCATCAGGTGCACCAGGAAGGATTGCCAGGCCAGGTGGGACGATCTGCCGAGGATGGTGAAGCGGAAGATGGATGAGGGCTACGCCTAGAGCCAGTACACTGGAGGTGGTGGTCCCCGCAGACCTGTACAGTACCAGCCCTGGGAGGAGAAGGTCATGGCCCTGCTACCACTGGTGGGAGTACATGGAATTGAAGGAGTCGTGGAGCCTGGTGAGTATACAAACAATTCATGTAACATGGGTGGACCCCCAGCAGTGCCCAGACATGAGAGGGGTGGGTGGATATGACTCCCAGCAGTGCCCAGACATGAGAGGGGTGGGTGCACAGGACTCCCAGCAGTGCCCATACATGAGAGGTATGGGTGGATATGACTCCCAGCAGTGCCCAGACACATGAGGGCTGGGTGCACAGGACTCCCAGCAGTGTCCAGACACATGAGGGGTGGGAGCACAGGACTCCCAGCAGTGCCCAGACACATGAGAGGTGGGTGCATAGGACTCCCAGCAGTGCCCAGACACATGAGGGGTGGGTGCACAGGACTCCCAGCAGTGCCCAGACATGAGAGGGGTGGGTGCACAGGACTCCCAGCAGTGCCCAGACATGAGAGGGGTGGGTGGATATGACTCCTAGCAGTGCCCAGACACATGAGGGGTGGGTGCACAGGACTCCCAGCAGTGCCCAGACACATGAGGGGTGGGTGGATATGACTCCCAGCAGTGCCCAGACACATGAGGGGTGTGTGGATATGACCCCCAGCAGTGCCCAGACATAGGAGTGGTGGGTGCACAGGACTCCCAGCATTGGCCTAACGTATGGGGGTGGGTTGATATGATGCCCAGAACTGGGCAACAGTATGGGGGTGGTTGCTAGGCTTAGGGCCAGAAGGGTGCAAGGGTGAGGACCAGAAGGCTGCAAGGGGGAAGGGGGAGAAGGCTGCAAGGGGGATGGTAGGAGGGTGCAAGGGGAATGGTGAAGAAGCTAAAACTTTGGCCACCCCTATCACCAGTACTGTGTACGCACAAGCCCAAATGCACTCATCCCATATGGCCCAGGTACACACCCATGCACCATGCTCAATGTACAGCGAGTGAGTAAGTACTGACAGCATAGCTGACACTTGGCCCTGGTTTATGCAGCACAAGGCCCTCCTGTGACCAGTGCAAACACTAACATCAGGACAACAAGGTCAGATATCTTTCACAGGAACTCACAACAACAGTAATGGCAGCATGCTCCATGGGGGGACAGCCACACCATGGGTGAGGCCCAGTTACAACTCACACTCCAACTATCAGCACGGCCTGTCACACACACCCCTTCCATAAACTTAGCAAGCTGGGACAGGCAATGTATTTCCCCACTGTCACAATCTTCATGTAACACAACAAATACTGATCTGATGAACCATTCAAGCAAAAAATGCACAGGGCTGATTCACAAGTCCTTGCACTTATACCACGATGCCCTAGCTACACCGTACTGATGCAGCGGACGCTCAAATATTAGTGCAATGGTGCTGGATATTGACAAGGTGATGCACCTGGGAGATGTGCCATGTTCTAAAGCCCTGCGCCAGAAGTAGGTGTACTGGTCATGGTGTGGTCGTGGCGTGGTGGGCGGTGGCTGCCCATCACGGCGCAGCAACACCTCCCAAAAGTTGCTGAGTGAAATCTTAAACATTTCACTTAGTCACTTTTATGTGCATGCTGCCTCAAAACTCCATGCGTGCCTGAAGCAGACGTAAGGATTGACACAGCATTGTGTAGATAGGGCCACACAGAGCATTGCTGGATCTGCGTTGTACCAGCGACACAACTCAAGCAATGTGCCACTTCCATGGCACTGATGCAGGACGCAGCTGTACTGTTATCACACTATGGTGATCCACAGTGTTAATGTGTTGCATCCATGCTGGCATAGCTGTGGTGCACAATGACTGCCATATCCCTGCTAATATGCCTGGCTATGCCATTCATTGTAAATAGACCCTCTCAATAAAATGAGTCCTTAACACAGATCAATCTGACACCACAAGTGAACAGTGTGAAAAATCCAAAGCAGGTGTAACAGTAATAACGACAATGTGTGTGAAAATTTGATTTTACATTAAATGGCATTAACATCGTCTGTCTCTCACACCCACAGTGCAACGTGCACAATCTACTCCCAACCTGGGGGAGATGGATCACAGTCCCAGGCTCCACAGGACCCTGATCCCACCAACAGCGACGCCTCTCACCACTCTATGGATGACCCCGACCAAGCTGGCACCTCTGGATCCCAAACCCATGCTGCATCTGGATCAGGGGCATCTGCGCCAACCACCACAACCATTCCTGCCACATCCCAGCAGACAGCTTGGAGCCCTGCCCACAATCCACAACTGAGCCAGTCTGAAAATGAGGGACAAGGTTCGCCAGGCACCCAGGAGGTGGCAGACAACATGACCACTGTCAACCCTCAGGGGTCCCGTCGACCCGATGTGCCCACAACAGCAGGCCAGGCTTGTGTGGGGAGTTGTGGTCGGAGTGGCACAAGGCGGAGGCGAGAACCTGACCAGAAAGCTGCAGGGCCCAGTATATCTGAACTCAGAAACATCATGGAGGAATACCCCGGAGTTCAGCAAGGGAGTGGGGGCCCTCATCGATTTAAAAAACCAGCAGGCCAAGCAACACACCAGTCAATAACAACACCAAGGACGGATGGAGGGAAGACTGGCTGAGCTCTTGGCGGTGCAGAGGGACATAAGCCACTCACTCCGTCGGATTGCTGACAACATGCAGCACTCTCCCTGTGTCGCCAGGCCAGAAACCTCAAGGCAAAGACTGCCAACAGGCACAGGGAGGGAGGAGGAGGTGAAATCATCCGACGGAGCGTCCAGACATCGTCAAGGCCTGCATATGAGGGTCCTCCAAGGAAGGTGGTTCGTCCACAGAGAAGACGTTGAGAGGCAGAGGGCCATGCACATCTCCCAGGTCACCTGGTCGGGCTTTTTGCCTTTGTGTGCAACAGCATCACCTTATTGACTGTCTGACTCTCCCACACGGACTTGCTGGTCGCAGTGTGACCAATGATGCCAAACACTGTGGTCTGGACTCTGTTGACTAAAACTGCAAGGCATCACAGCTCCCACTGTGAAATTTGGATTCCCCGCATTTTTGTACAGCACTTACCACCTACTCACATTTCACTCACAAGATGGAGAAATAAATATAACAAACACAATATGTATTGATGTTGAAGTATTTTTTCCCGGAATTAACAACATACGTGTGGGGATATGTCAAAGTATGCCAGAGTGTTGAACAAACTCAAGCCATCCATACACTGGGATCTTAGTCTGGTTGTGGACACCCATAGGTCACAATGTATGATCAACTACATCCATGGAGGGAAATACTCACCCATGAGGGTTACTATCTGCTGAGGGGGGGCTTGCCATACTGCTCTGACAGACAGTTACGAGAAGAGTCTTATGAAGGTGTGCAGGTCATTGGTAAAGTGTTGTTGTCCAGGGAGGGGGTACCAGGTCTGTTTGTTGATGTGAGAGAACTATCACCCGCATGCAGTTGTACTGTGGAAATAATGAATGTTGCCCAGGGCAAGGGTGGCTGGACGGACTACAGGCAACTAGGTGTTGGATGGGAAACGTCCGTATTTGTTTTTTTGGGCTGTGGTTGTGGAGTACCTACTGCGTGTGGCTGAGGAGTATGAAGGTGATCCTCCAGTTGACAGTGGGACTCTAGTAGGTATCTCAGGTGGACGGTCATGTGGCTGTGGCAGGGGATGTTGATGATGAGGTGTGCGCATGCATTCTGGCTGTGCACATATCCTCCTGGAGTCTGACTCTTGTTCCTGTGTAGAGGTTGTTACCATAGTTGAGCCGGCTGGTGTTGTGGACCTGGGTTGCTGTCTGTCTTGACTAGGAGTGGATCTATCTGAAGGTCATTTCCAGCATGTGGAGGTACTTGCAGCATGAGGTAGCGATGGTGTGGATTTGGAGAACTGGATACAAACATTCATGTACCAATGCAGGATGGTGGTGTGCTTGTCCTCCAGGCAGGAGTTGCTCTACCACTGACCCATGTATCCTGTGTAAGTGTGGGCTTGTGTGCTGAAGTAGTAGTCCAATGTCTGAGGAGCAATCAGTAAAGTTGTTTACCAGCTCAGTGGTCTCAGATTTTGACACGATTTATGAGGAAGCCTCTCAGCTCGATTAGCATATGTGTAAATCCAGTTCCCCTACCAACCCCCTGCCCGCAAGGCAATACAACATCCTTGAAAAGATTCACAATCAACATTTAAACGTCATTTGGAACCCTTACCTCAGATTGGTCTGTAACCCGGATGCGTGGAGACACACGTTCCTCCTGCACATCTTAAGTAAAGGCATCACAGATCCTGTATAACCTTCCAATCATACACCAAACTCTTTTCATCAGTTCTGGCGCAGATTTCTGTGAAATGTTCCTGGCAGCAACTGATGCACTTTGTTGAAGATAGTAGCCTCCTTCACGACTCGCAATCCAGTTTCCATCCCACCCATAGTACACAGTTGGCCCCCATAGAAATGTCAGACACTATACGCTGGGAGTTCGACAGAGGATCCAAGGTGGCGTTGGTGCTGTTAGACATGTCTACAGCATTTGACACCGTACACCATCCCATTCTTCAGAACCTCATGAAGACCATAGGTGTCTGGTCCTCAGTGCTGAACTGGATGTTGTCCTACTTATCTGACCGCACACATCAGGTCCGCACCTACACCTTCTACTCCACAGTCAAACCACAGAAGTGGGGTATGCCGCAGGGCTCTGCTCAGAGCCCGCAGACTTTTGTAATAATTACTTTACCCTGCTGGCTGAAACGATTGCCATGTCTGAAGTCTAAATAATATCATATGCTGAGGATATTCAGCTTCTAATCATCTAAAATCCAGTCAGAGCAGCAATTTTTGACCATCTCCAAAAGTGGTCCGTGGTGTTGTATGTCACTCTGGGGGTGTACCTCATAAAGTATTGCCAATCATACTCCTGGATTGTTAGTGTTGTCCTTGCGGGTGATCTAGTATCCGTCTGTGAAGGCAATGTAGAAGAAGTGTGCGGGGCTTACGTACAACCAGGTCACAGTAATGAAGGTGATGTGTGATGCTGTTGTGTTGATGAGGTAACACAGTCCAATATGGGGCTGGTGTAAGTAGTGTGTGTGCAGTACGAGGCACATGACCTGAGTGTACGGACATGCACTGTTATGTGTGGTAGTGCGGTGTTGGCAGTATGAGTTGCACACACAGCCTGCAAAGCTGTCATGTGTGCGCTTAGGGGTTGCGTGATACCAGGTGGATGATTGTCTGGTGTTCACTGTGTGGAGGGTGGCAGGAGCATGAGTCTGTTGTGTAACCTGTGTAATGGAATGACCACAGGGCCTTGCACTGTGCACGTTGCAGGTGCTGACAGTCCTGCCTTTGGCACGGAGGTGGTGCAACAGTGGCACTGACAAGCTGTGGCCTGCCTTAAGAATGGACGGATGGATGGAGGAGCATATTGAAGGTGTGTGTGTCGCAGAATCAGGGCACTCGGTGTTGCGCTGTCACTGGGGAGGCAGCATCAGAAATGTGTGAACACATGAAGGCAGAAGGTGCGAGACACCATGCAAAACAAGCACACAAAGACAAGGATTTTTGCAAGGCACCATGTTACATGTGTATGGTAAGGAAGGAGTGTCTGGTTACTCATGGGTCACTGCTTGAAAATGGGTGGACAATCACCAAATATGACGGACACAGGATCAGGCACCAAAAGGCCAAGCGGGGCACAAGACAAACAGCACCAGCAGGTGTTGCCTGACCGTTGTGGGTATCAAGCTAAAACAATACATACATAACCAGGTACGTCAAGCACATTATGGGCCATGACCTATTACAAACACCATGCATGTTGAGCCAGGACACATAACCGCATATGCACAATCATTGTAAAGTATGCCATAGATGACGCATGCAGACTGGCAAGCATTTTTCGACAGGAATGGATCAAGTTGGTTCTGAGGCCATGCTGCTTTATACAATGTACATGGACAGGGACATTGCTCTCAAGAAAATAACAGTCATGCAATGAGGTTACCTGTAATGCTGGTTAAACAATCTTCTCACGACTGCCAGGGGCTGTCGGTACCTTTGATCCTCATATTTGTGCAATTCTGAAAGGGGTCCATCTCCATATAGCCCCTTGGTCTGAGTATAAATAACAGACTCAAAAGGGTGATCAGGCGAGGGAAGGAGAGGATGGGAACAGCAGGGAGGGAGATCTGAAACAAAGATAAACAAGCATAACAATTCAATACTTCTTGTCACTGAATCACCTAATACCTCATGACCTATAATGTAACAGTTACACCTGTGTAGTTTAACCACAGCCACTGTATCCAATTCGGGATCACAGGTTTTTAAATGATACTAGATCTGAGGTTTGAACAGGGACACATAATAGGTAGCAGAGTTTGACACCTAAATGAAAGGGGGTCTAACGCTCACCAGGCTGCGTAAATGCAAGTAGAACCATGCGCTCATCAAGTAAGTCACAGTGTATGAATGAAAAAACAACAATTGATGGACAGAATGCAGAACAATGTCATACATTCACCCCAGTACAGAGATCTGGGCCTAAATCCATCGTTTTTTTGCACTCCACACCACCCCAGTTCAGACATGACCATATGCAAATCAGCCTTGACCCTGTGCCTCATGGGAACAGTCGAGCCCGAACTGCCAAGCCACGTCTTCCTTGGACCGGAATCAAGCATCCTAGGACCAGTTTCTGGCTATCAGCCATCATCAGCCAGGATAGCTTGACTCCAGTGGTGTGGAGAGCACGGGACTCACGTCTGAGCATACCCTTCGCACTCGGGGTGACAAATGCAAAAACAACAATTGATGGACAGTGTATGAATGAGGCTCAAACATACAGTGAATTGAATGTGTAGCAGTGCTACTCACACAAAGCCAAAAATCCGTAGTTAGCCCTGGGAATCAGTGAGGGTCATGAAGGTAAGTTACACATCACCCGCAAGAGCAGTAATTAGCTCATCCAACGAGGAAGGGAATAATCGAAACACAAGGAAGCCCAGCAAGAGCCAGTCATTGGCTCTTCCAACTGTGCCTTACAATGCAAAACATGACAAGCAGGTGTGACCAAACTCTACAGAGCGTAATGAGGAACAAAGCCACTAAACCACCCCTACTGTGACCAGGATATGCAGCAGTGCACAGGAGATTGCTGGGATTAACGTCAACCGACTGGTGTAACGGAAGTGTTTACATTTGCCACACCACTACGTTGGTACATCATCAGTGCAACATTCCTGGCATCATGGGAATAGAAAGTTAACATCAACTTACCTAGAAGGTTTGCAAAGCAGTGTTGTCCACCCGCACTGATGTAGCAACGTGACAGTGACAGTACATACTGGCACAAGGGGCAATGGATTGATACGAACAGACTCACTGGACAGTTGTCAGAACATGTGGGACATATACTGGCCCACACCTTCACAACATATCATTAGGTAAACCAAACTGTACTGGGCCACAAGATTAATGTGATTAGCCAGACACATCCTGCTGCACACAGTGAGGCTGCAATTCCACACAGAGCCTGTGGTTGTGATTTCACACACAATGTCAACCGGTGATATCAGCAATGTGTCTGGCCCAAGGTTTACACACATTGATGCATTCACCTGAGTCAACACTCAACAACAGATGACTGTCAAGAAGGGGGACAGTCCAGTATTGGGAGTGTTGCAACATGTAATGTGATCCATAATAATGACACATGTATGTATGGTTCTACAACATGCACAGAAACAGTTACCACACATTCCCAAACCATACCATCCCAAAACAGCCTGTTTTGATATCTTACCGAAATAGACATTTCCACATGTCTGTGCATGGAACGCTGATTCGGCACACGTTGCAATCATCAGGATGAATAGCAGGGGTACTAAGATGACACAAACAGACAAAAGTAACAAAACACCCAAGGGCTTTGACTCACCTCTGTAAGGCGGAGTCTATAGACTATAACAAACAATACTATTGCCAATACTGAGAATAAATTGTCTACAATTGCTTAAAGCTTATCATATATGAACTAAACATATAAAAGCTGTTGGATTATAATCAATCAATGTTTGTTTTATTATTTTACAAACTATTTTAGAGATTCATTGGAACACAAACCCAACACTTTGTAGATATGTGTAAAACAACAAAAACAATCAATCTATACTACTATAATAAAGGAAGAACTTTCAGCCTTTGAGGCGGGTAAACTCGGGAACCACAGCGCCAATCCACACACCCGATACACCGTTGGAATCGTCAGGGTGTGTAGATGGTTATAGGCTATATAAATGTAAAAAAAAAACGTTATTTAAAAAATTTACAGAAAAAAGTAGTCTCTCCGAAGTAGCGCCGGCCGCGACCTGCGTGCTCACGTCAGGAGCACGGGGAGGAGGGGCGTCCAGGAGCGCGACATGGCACGGGAGAGGAGCGGTGACGTGAGGAGCAGCGGACAGGCCAGCGGCGGTGCGAGCAGCGGACAGGCTGGAGGAGCGGCTGCTGAGGTAAGGGAGCGGCGGACATGGTGCGGGAGAGGAGCGGTGACGTGAGGAGCAGTGGACAGGCCAGCGGCAGTGCAAGCAGCGGACAGGCGGGAGGAGCGGCGGCTGAGGTAAGGGGACCCATGTCGGGGCAGGCGGGGACGGGCTGGGCGGAGGCCCGGGCTGCAGGAGAAAAGAGAATGATCCCGTGTTTTTATGGTGAGACAGCAATCATTAACACACCTCTAGGCCAAAAACATTAGCTATGATGTAAGCTTTCCCAGCCAATGTACACTCTGTAGAACGGATTGGTCAGCTGTACACCTCTGCAAAGAAGAACAGACATATTTAAAGCAGTATATCAGCAGTGGACAGGCGGGAGGAGCGGCGGCTGAGGTAAGGGGACCCATGTCGGGGCAGGCGGGGGTCGGAGCAGGCGGGGGTCGGGGCTGGCAGGGGACGGGCCAGGTGGGGGCCCGGGCTGCTGGACAATGTCGGGGCGGGCGGGGGTCGGGGAAGCCAGTTGCTCCCGGACAAGGTCGGGACGGGCTGCTAGTATCACATAAAACAAATCCTACTAACCAAAATGTATACTTCACTTAGACACCCTCATTCAAACTTGCTCTCTCACTCACACCAAAACTATCATTCCATTCCATAAAACACAATCATTCTATCTTTCTCAAACAAGCAACGCCACAACCAGTCACTCCTGATCCAGTCGAAAACAACCAATAATAAATCCCACGTCAAAAAATAACTACATCCACTTTGAAACCAAACCTTGCAGGAATAATTCTACTTTTGGGTTTATCCATACACGAACAACAGACAATGCTCTAACTAGTATATTGTATGATTTTTTGACAGGGAAAACATGAAAAGAGGTCAACGCGTTTCAAACCAGACCCTTTGTCCGGTTCTCATCAGGACCACAAAAAATCTGAATATACAGCTCTTCAAAAACTCATTAAAAGACACACAAAAACGCCACACCTTGCGTTTACCGATTTCCTTAATTCAAATGGACCGCTTGTATAACATTCAGTTCTTTGGAAACTCAACATCTAGAGGGGTGCAACATAAAAAAGACACTGTGAATCTACCTCGTCAGTCTCGTGTGACTGTAGGTGTTACTGTCTATAAGTACACAGTATATTCTTACCCGTGAGCGGGTCGTGTGGGGCACGTCCTGTCTATTCACGGAGAAGGCTCTGTGCCACACCTTGGATGGGAGGGGGAGGAGGGGTGTGTGTCAAAAAAGTCCACACCTTGGTGGGGCCACATTGGCCTCAGCCTGCAAGGCACAACAGGGGCACATTTAGAGCTCATGCTTGAGCGAAAGGTAAAGTGGCAAACCATTATTACCTAATTGGGGCAGAAGAGCCCTTACCTTGTTGATTGCAGTCCCGTTCACTAGAAACTAATGCGGTAATGCGCGCCGTACCTGGAAACAACTCAGGGGCAACAGGAATACTGGGAGACGTAGTTTTATGTATGCGCCAATCACGCTTGGTGAAAGATCCACCACGTGATTGCGCCTGTGACCTTGCCGTTTCTTTTGGAAATAAAGTTTTGAGGACAACAACGGATCCAACTTAGTGGATTTAGCGGCAACAATGTGTTCACACTATTCATTAAGAACCGCTGGTTATAGTGCGTGTCCATTTTTAACATTGCCAAAGACTGGATCAATTCCAATACCTGCCAAGTGTCTATGGATAATTTGCCAAACTTGATGAAAACAGAGCCATATGCTCAATCTGGTGACCTTAATAATCTCTCTGTAAAACATGATCATGGACTCGAAAAAATGTATTCAATCAGGTGACATATATTGTTTGTCCTAAAGACAAATGTATAAATTGCTATAACCGTTTTTTGCTAGTAGAACCACAAGTTTTTACCTAGATACCTAGGTATCTTTTTTGATGGAGGGAAATGGCAAATGCTACGACTTCTATGAATGGGTCCTATAAATTACTCTCAAAAGGTGATGCCTATTCTGTCTTATGTCGTGTATATGATACTACAAAAAGGCTGGCCCCGTACTACAGAACCATGGTGGTCCCACAGGTGTCTTACAAGGATGTTTTATTACTGTAGCACCTGCCTGCTCTCCCTAATGAGGTTATACTCAAATAGATTGTATGAGATTTGTCCCAAATCATCGTCTATTCTTAGCTGGTTTGTTGCTCCAATATGCAAAACTACGCTCCCAGCCACTGGTGGTGTAGGTCTAGAGATTCATGTGCGGAATATCTCTGAGATCTCATTAAGACCATACATGGCAGTGTTAAATTTCATGATGAGTAATGCTTCACGTTGGCTCAATCTAGCCGCCATGTCTCCACCTCTGGCGTCTATTTCCACTTTGGATAACACAGTCCATTTTAGATCTTTTTCAGCATGACCCTTGCACTGCCAATGATTGACCAAAGGGGCATTGGTAACTGGGTTTTTTACTCGTGATTTATGTTGAGTGATACGTTGACGTATCTCCTGAGATGTTTTCCCTATATATAACTTAGGGCATGGGTACAGGATACCATAAACGACGTTCTTTGTTTTACAGTTTGAAAACGCATTGTGTTTCCAGAAGATCCCTTCATGTAAAAATACATCTCCTTCCATTGTTTGCCCACAACAAGTACATGTTCCACATTTGTGGTGGGCCTGCACCAGTTGCAATCCCATCAGGCTTCGTAACGTCTCATCTTCTTTTTTTGGCAAAGCTGCCCGCACCACATAGTTGGCAATGCTCTTCTCTTTTTTGAACGCGAAGAGGGGTGGTTGTTGAAAAACCTCATCTAAATTTTTCACCAAATGGCAGTTTTGATTGATTATTCTTTTTAACTGGTTAGCACTGGGGCAAAACGTGGTGATGCAGACCATCCTCTGCGTTGCTGCTTTAATTCTCTTTTCCAGAAGAGATTCCCGAGGGATCCACCAGGTACGGCGGAGGGCATGTTTCAACAAATTTTTAGGGCAACCTCGGTCAATGAGCCGATCGACTAATTTTTCTGCGTGTTGGAAATATTCATCTTTAAACGTACAATTCCGCTGAATCCTCAAGAATTGTCCAAACGGAAGGTTTTGGCGAAGGTTACATGGGTGATTACTTGAATAATGCAACGCTTTGTTTCGATCTGTCTCTTTTCTGAATAATGTGGTGACTAGTGTCCCTTCTGATGCATATACTTTTACATCCAGAAATGTGATTTGTTGTCTTGAGGAATTACAAGTAAATTTATATATTCTGTTCTTCTATTGAGCCAGTTCAAGAAATCCAATAATTGTTCCTCTGACCCTGACCAAATGAGGAATGCGTCATCAATATATCGCATCCAGTTCGTAATGAATTCTGAAAATGGGTTATTGTTGAATATAAATTTGTGTTCATGAAGGCCCATGAACAGGACTGCCAATTCTGGTGCGAAGGGGCAGCCCATAGCCACCCCTTTAGTTTGATAGAAAAACTCAGTTCCAAATGCAAAGTAATTTTTTTTTGTAAGGCAAATTTTGCGAGTTCAACAATGAAACTCGTGGGTACCCTTGCCGGTTGATCTCTTGTTTCCAGGAAATATGACAAAGTCTCTAGGGCCTCTTCCTGCAGAATCTGGGTGTACAATGACACTTTGTCCATTGTCACCATTAGATGTTTAGAAGCATCATACTCAATGTTTTCCAATCTGTTGATAAAAGCTGTAGTATCCAGTAAGTGGGCAGGAACGTGTGTAATCAGAGGTTTCAAGAAAAAATCAATATATTTTGAAACTGGCTCCAAAAGGGAATAACACCCAGAAACTATGGGCCTCATTTATAAGGCTGTGTGTCAATATTACGCCGCCAGTGCGTCACTTTTTGTGACGCACCAGCAGCATAAAAAATGTGCCTTGTTGCACCTTATTTACAAAGTGACGCATCTAGGTAGATGCGTCACTTTGTAAACCACTGCACTACATTATACCTACGCCAGGTATAATCTATGCAGGGGGGGCGTTCGGACGCAAGACAGGGTCATAGAATTGACGCAGTGAAATCTATAAGATTTCACTGCGCCACTTCTAGGACACAAATACATCAATTTCTTAAGCCTGCCTCACAGAAGGCGTAAGACTGACGCAGGCCCTTTCACATGGGGCTTGCCCCATGTGAAAGGACACATTACTGGAGTTGCGTCACTTTTGTGACTCACTCCAGCAATGCGTCACTTTTGCGCCATACAGATACGTCAGAAATACTGACGTATCTGTAACTCCTTGCGCCATGATGCGTCATACTCTAAATATTATGCATCATTGGTCTCGCAAGGAGGGTGCAGTGAAAACTGATGCATCGCTGTTTTCACGCAATGATGCGTCACTTTTCATAAATGAAGCCTTTTAGGTCATCCAGGTGGGCTTATCTCACTTTTGTGCATCTTGGGCAGGACATAAAATACCGGAACGCGCAGATTTTTATTTTGCTAAAATGCATACTCTTTAGGTCCTAAAATGCCCTGGTCAAAACCTTTCTGTACGATGGCAAAAAACTGCCCCTGAAGTTCTACTGTAGGATTTTTAGCAATCTTTCTGTAGCAATTAGGGTCATCTAGTTGTCTCATTACTTCGGTTCTATATTTGACAATATCCCAAAGGACAATTGCTCCACCCTTGTCTGCCTGTTTTATTACTAATGACGAGTCATTTTTAAGGGATATGATGGCATCGTTTTGATCTTTCGGGAGGTTAAACCGGATATATTGCTTTTTCGACTCCATTTGTACAATTGCTGACAGTATGGTCTTTTCGAAGGTCATGACTTCCTCAGGGATTTTGTTCTCTGGGGGGCAGAAGGTAGATTTTCTCTTTAAATCTGTCACCTCCTCATTCCCAATTTCAACCTGATCTTTAAAGAACATCTTAAGCCAGATTTTCCGAAAAAATTCCAACGCTTGCAATTTCATTTTCACAAAATCAGTCCTTCTTGATGGTACAAAGGAAAGCCTCTTTTCCAACACCAATGTTTCTGTATCTGTAAGAATTCGCTTGGATAAATTAAATACTGGAGATGCTTTTAATTTTTGTAGTACTGACATCTCGTCGTCATTTCCCATGGTTGAGAATTGTATCGGGGTCGGCCCCTTGCTCTCCGTTGACCTCTGCCTAAAAAAGGCTGTGGATTTTTTTGTTGTTGCTATTTATATTGATTTCCTCTCCTATTAATGCCACTGGGTCCTGCCTCACTTGTGTCAGTGTCCATCCCTGATGAGGACGAGGTATCTTCTTGAATCAGTCCGTGTATAGAAATCCTTTTGAAGATAGGGATATACGTTTTCCAGTGAGAATTTATTTTTATCCGTCTCAAATTTATTTGTCTTTTGCGACACTGTGTAGTTCTTAAACTCTAGGATTTATTTTTCAACTTTGTCCAGCAGAGTTTTAGAATCCCTAATCAAGTGGTTGTTCTTAATTTCTGTTTCAAGGGTTTCTATTTCTTCCAGTTGTTTCCGGGACAGTCGTAAAGCTGTTTCTACAGTTAGGACCATAAGGTCACGGGTACATTTAGTTTCAATGCAACTTAAGGCTTTTTTGTATTCGGGATCGTCAGTGAATACCATAGGTATGTTGCGAATTTGAAGTCCGCCTGGAATTGTTCCAGCCCGTAAGTGTTAAACAAGGAAATGCCCATTTAAGTCTGTTCTGATCTGTTTTTTCTTGAGTCTAGTCAATTTAGTGTCAACGCAGTCGGATACCTGTGTCACGGTTGGAGATGTGGTTCCAGTCTCTCTGTCAAGTTCTGAATCAATTCTTGAGTGAATCAGTAACGTCGGATGCAATCACGTTCCCTCATGGTCTCCAAGTCTGGAAAAGGCCTTGGTAGAGGCAGTGCCCCGCAGGACATATTTGGGAAGAATGGAGAACAACTGTCAGCCAACAACAACACCAATGCACATAGCACATGCAGCACTGCTACTACACATCATGACACTATGTGGTGTGGTGTAAGCAATACATCCAGGACACATATGCCAGCTTCCTGGCAATCCCAACGAAAACCCTGATACAAGTAAAGAATATACCTGGGTTATTTGCCCACATTAAAGATTTCTTGGAGAAATGGTCTCGTATTGCGAACCGTTGCTCAAGAGACCTAATTATGCTAATTGTAGAGACAGCCAAACAGCTCATTTTAGAACTAATTAAAGAAATAAAAGAGCTAGAATCAAAAATCAAATCCTCCCCATCTTCATCAGACGCCAAGAAAGCTCTTGAATACATCGAAAAAGAACTTAGTTCACACAGTGACCATTTGATTAAACGTAAAGCAGATAAGCTGCAAAAAGATATTCGGTATTTCAGTAAGGAACGGGTATATCCCTATCTTGCTGATGGTTTCTATACATAAATAGATGAAAATAGTGATGCCATTCCAAACCAAACCAATCCAACTTACAACAGAAAATTTACAACATTTTCTAATTCATCCCACTCTGGTAGTGACGATGGATCATTTACTTCTGATTTGAGAGGCCATGGATATACACCAAGACAAAATAGACGTCCTTTTTCAGGGAGACGCACCAACTACAGGAACAATTGGAGGCCCAGATATCAGGGATACAATCAACAACAGTACCAACAACAGCATTCTCAACAACCGATGCAATACCAACCACAAGCTCCATATCCCCAGCAATTCCAGGGACCTCAAGGGAATTCCAATCAATACCTAGAAACAAGAATGCCAAATACTGGAGGCAATAGATACTATTCCCATTTTTAACTTGAGTAAAACCAGTTTGAACCAATCAACTATGTCCCTACTATCAAAAGTATTATCTTTTGTCCCCCATGCGGGGATAAATAAACTCGAACTTTTCACTGATCTCATGACATTCTTGCGCAAAGTGAGACTAAAGTTTTTCTTTCAGGATAATCAAATAAGTGGCGGTGAGAATAATAAATAAGGATTAGCTCCTAGATCGATGTTTACCCCCACACTAGATCAGGTACCACCTGAGGTGGGCATATTAGAGAAAGTAGTATATAACAATTTCTTACAAGCTACCAAATATGTACCTAAAACACCATTTAACATTTCTTATGATGAATATCAAGCTATTGATTCCTTGAAAAATAACACCAAAGTGACTGTTAAATGTTGTGACAAAGGTGGAGGGATAGCTATCCTGGATACTGATAACTACATTGAAAAAATTGAGAGTATGCTAAATGACACAAGATTTTACACAAAAATCACTAGAAATACAACTGGTGTAAATAAATCCAGAATTGGATGGCTAACTACCCAAGCATACAATGATTACATTATCTGCCGCAAAGAATTTGAATATCTGAATGTGCAATCGCCTAAGCTAGCAAGCATCTATGGAACCCCAAAAGTTCACAAAGATGCGCGTAATCCACCTTTAAGACCCATTGTTAACACCATTGGCTCCGTCACCAAGCCTATATCGAAATACTTGGACGCCATCTTACATCCTTATATACAATTAATACCAGGCTATATAAAGGACACAAGTCAAGTGATTAACCTTCTAGAGGGCATTCCATACAATGCAGAGATACAGTGGTTAGTAACCCTCGATGTGGAAAGTCTGTACTCCAACATACCATACGAAGGAGCTCTTTGTGCAGTTGATTGGTTCATTGAATCCTACCAAGTTGATTGTGACAGTAAATTTATCATTGATTTTTTATCTATTGTCCTCAAAGAAAACATTTTTGAATTTCGGGGTACCTTGTACAAACAAACAAAAGGCGTTAGCATGGGAGCCTCTTGCGCTCCCACTATTGCTAACATTTACGTAGCTTTCTTTGAACATCAGTACATTTTTAAAGAGGAGGCCCCCTTCTTTGAAACAGTTCAGTTTTGGTCACGATATATAGATGGCATCATCTTTATATGGAATGATGTCCTACAAGTACTGTTAGAATTCACACAATGGCTCAATCTCTGTGATGAGAATCTTCGATTCACATCTCATTATAGCAATGTGGAGATTGAGTTCTTGGACATTATGATCAAACATGAGGACAAGCAGCTGTATGTAGATCTATACACAAAACCCACTGCACATAATACTATCCTGCACCATACCAGTTTCCACCCTCTAAATCTAAAAAATGCAATTCCTTTTGGGCAGTTTTTGCGACTGCGTCGCAACTGCACAAAACTTACTGATTACGATCGCAGAGCAGAAGAGATGAAGGCCCAATTTGAAAACCGTGGATACCCCCATCGAATCATTCGGCATGCATACAAGCGAGCTGGCTTTTACGATAGGCAACATTTACTATCTGGCAATTCAAACACTACCGATCAAAATCTGGTGTTTGTAACAAGACACTCTGTCCTTAACGAAAGGATTAGACAGATTATATGCTGTCATTGGCATTTACTAAATATCAATAAACCATCCACAGAGATTCTACAAAAACCTATGTTTGCCTATCGAAAGAATAGAAATCTCAAGGACCTAGTAGTGAGGTCACGCATGCCGAAAGCTAAACCATTTATCCAACAGAGCATTAGTGACTCACAACCAGTCCACGGAATGTGTAAATCCTGTCCACTTGCCATAGAAAGTAGATCGTTCTGCTACAATGGAATAACTATTGAGAACAAGGGCATGACAAACTGTAAAAGCAAAAATTTAGTATATGTGCTTATATGTCCTTGTGAAAAAGCGTATGTGGGGGAAACCTCTCGATCCATGAATACGAGACTGACTGAACAAAGATCGGAAATCCGCACACAAAAAAATGGCTGCACCATTGGTATGCCATTATTTAGAGAAACAACATTCACCAGATGACATACGTTGGTATATACTGGAGAAAATCATACCAACAGCAGGGCTCTGCTGTGACAAAATAAGAAAAAAACGAGAGGTATACCACATGTTTATGTTCAATACTGTTAACAATGGATTACATTCTGAGATCCCTTGGGACCAAGCCATTATTTAATGCATAGAAGAAGTACATTTATGGAACATTGTAGAACATCTGTATACCTACATGCAATACCTTGAACATTTATAGAATTATATATTTCTTTGTGTATTTATCTGTGCATTCTTCACTGCATATACCACAATAAGAATCATGCATGGATGCAATAACTTAAGGAGCTGTTGAAATAAGGCTGATGAAGAAAACTATACTTAGTATGTAAGGAGGATTCATTTGATTTTAGAGGCGTCACATGATATGTACAGTGGACTGATAGTTCTATCCATGATGGTTCACCCTTGTTAGGTTTTACATCTTTGGATCAAGTTCATCGCCTTAATTCTGGAATTATACTATCATGAGGATTTATCTTTTTCAAGTCCTCCATTAGTATTTACTCAGTCTACCGACCCATCATTTTTCCCCTTTATGGAAGCGCATTACTCGGTGTTTCTTCTAATTTGCAAATACACGATCATCAGTGTTTATCCTTTTCAGTTTAGCGTCTTATTATTTACTCGTTTTAATTTTCTAAACACTGATTTTGCAAGTCTCTTTATTATTTCTATTACTCTGCGTTTTGGAAACAAATTCTATGTCCTCTCTCTATTTGCGTTCTTCTTCTATATCCCCATCTTACTCGATACACCGGAAACACATCCATTTGTCCTCTTTCTATTTTCATTCTTCATTCCTTAACTCCATCATCAACACCTGTAGGATATAAGGCGGTTCCGTTTTTTCATGAGGCGGTTGCTTGTATCCAGCGTTCCTGCTCGCAGGCAGTCGTTTTTTTTGTTATTTTGGGATACCAGGAGCCAGAAGCATTCTGCTATTTTCAGCAGGTAAGACATAATGATACAACCTTACCGCGATTTCTTCCCCCCCCCATCTTTTTAACTTTGCATGCTATATGATTTTGTTAATCCATATTCAACCACATTGCATTCTATGCATTCGGTGGTGCTAACTAATAACATCGCGTTTAAACAAACATGGGCATATTTTTATTCACTTGGCGAATACAATGCTTTCAATTGTGCATAAGATCGCCATATATCTAAAGAATTTATGCTTAAATATACATAGGCGCATTTTCACTTACTTGGCGTATACAATACTATTAATGTTGCACAAGATAGCCGTATACCTAGAGAACATTATGGAACATTTTGTAAATAGCCACAGGTCCATTATTTTCTTGTTTTCTACGTTTGATCTATTACTAATGGTGCCCAAATTTCTGTTTAACCAATCATCTGGAAAGCTGTATAGCTTTTCGTTATACTATGTCCCGTATATGTTCTATCTATAGATATGGAAGTGTGAAAATCATGTACCACACAGATCCTTGCTCCTTTGCTCCTGGGAAGTTATTCACAGTCTATCTCTAGGGAACTTCTATCCACTCTTTTTGAAACATAGATATGTTTTCCAAATTTAATAAATCTATTGAATACATATTCTCATGTATGGTTTGTTTTTACACTGCTAATAATTCTTTTGAATTTACCATTGTTCATTATCTTCAACTACTTGGAGTGAAACTCAAATGTGGAGGTAAATACACATTGAGACTGTATCCATAATAGTCGTCATATACCTAAGATTGAGGCTTAATCTGTTCTTTTCCTGTTTCTGCTTTGCCCTAATAGGTATCATTAAAAATTCCAGCTAAGTCAGAACTTTTTATACTACCCTTAGTGTTAATATTGCGACAAATATACGACAGGATCACAACTATTGATTCTTAGGTAACTAAGTGACATTATTATTTTTCAGTTTCTTCTTACTTTCTATGAAAATATGAATCAGTAATACTTGCTCACTGTTTGATAGATATCAACTACGTCTCTCCACGGCTACAACATATGTCCTCAACATCTTTTTCATCTACCTATGTTCCAAAGGTATAGCAACATACTACACATTATTCCGTTTATGTTTATGGGGATTGGCTCGTTAGAAACTAGTTCTTGATATCTAAATCGCAACATTGCTTCTACCATGGCTATTTGAGCCATTACAATAACTAATTCCATGTTATGTCACATCTATAGATATCAATAAGCCCTCATTATCGATTGACCTATTACATCTACGCCACTTTTCAGGTCTGGGTCCATATCAATTGTTGTAAGTATATTCTAGTAACTTTACTTTATCCCCAAACAGCTTAAGTACTGTATGCTTTAATATTTAGGACTGTAATTGGTAGCCGTTTAGCCACATTGTCACTCACTGATCATGTCATGTGATGTTCCTACAATCTATCAACATGTTTTTCTCCTGCTTTGAGGAAGTAGTTTGTTTTCGTAGTCCTGCTACAATCAAAGAATGGCATTTTTCAATGTCATTATGTACAATGAGTTCGGAGATTGTTAAAACTGTTACGTTTAATGAATGTTCATTCTTGACATACATTCTATGTACCCATAGATTATGAAAATATGTAATTAGAAGGGTAATATTTAGTAAGGTACAGAATTCAAAACTTGATGAAATACATTTGTATTTGAAAGACATACTTAATTTGCTGCTCAAATGAAGATTGAGAGCTAAATAAGTGTATATATTCTGTATATTTTCTAAGTCCGCTGTATATATTATGTCTGTCTTGTAGTTTTATTGATATATGTTTTTTTACAATTTATAGAGCAATAGACTGTCACCTGAAGAAGGCTCAAGAGCCAAAACGCGTGTAGTGTTACCTACCGCTTTGCCTCCAACAATTTGTACAGTTTCATGTCTATTGATTATGTACTTTTTCTAGTATGATTTTAATTGAATGTTGTTATATTGAAAAATAATCATAAGAAAAGAAAACAAAACAGAAGAGAAAAAAAGAAAAATATATAAATATTTGTACCTTTAAAGAAATAATGAATACATATAATATATACCAATAAAGTCAAATCTGAAATATTTAATGTTTGATGTTTTTGCATACAGTTGGACTTTATATCTGGGTTATGTTAATTATGAACTTTATATAATCAGAAAATTGCTTGTTGATTGTGTCACTTGGCTATAGACCTTCTCTAAACTCATTCTTTCCCTATGTATAGCAAGTGTAATAGTAGTATAAAGGGGTCCCCTTTTTCCAAAACAGTTGTTTGTGAACTGAACATTACATGCACACAAAAGAGCTGCTGGGCTGGTCTGAATGAGCAGAGCAGGATATCACTGGAACGACACACGCCCCCAGACCTGCATTAGAAGGTTGTCATCCCATACAGACAGCTGACTGCAGGGCACACACCCAAGTCACATGGTATATCTATTGGACATATCTGAAAACTTGCTATTAAGGTGTGCATGTGACAACGCAACACCACAGCCATTGTCACGATGCAGACATGTATGCATGAGGATCAATGATGTATGATGCCATCAGACCCAAAAGTCATTGGAATTGCACATGTGGCATGGTGTGCATACATGTTAAACAATTTCAATCACAACACAGACCCATTATAGATGCACCAACAGCAGATGCATTTTATGGTACACAAACAGCAAACTTAATCTTTAACATGACACACACATTACATTGTCACATAGGGTCATGATGAGCATCAAATTGTCAAGTGAGAAAGTGCCACAGTCCCTGGCATCATGAGACAGGTGCCCGTAGGGATGACTGTGCCATCCCAGTGTTGATGTGCATGACAACATGTGCATGATGATACACATGGGACAAGTGGCAAGGTGATATGTACCACATAGTGCTCTATCACACATGACATGTGTCAACAGGTCATCACACATTGATTGTGCAACCAGATAAGATGCCCTGTGCTATATCAGTGCCTGGCACATCTAGGGCCTGCTCATGTAAGTATGCAATGACAAGAACTTGATAGACATCCTTGTGTTAACTGTACACCTACATCCCTGCCATGTGTGCGCCTCGTATCACTATTGTGATGGTGCCATACGTGAGCGTGTGCAACGTTCTGTCCCCCTGATTTGACTCTAGTGTGTGAAACGCACTGTGTAAAACGCACTGTACTCCTGCATTCACATCAGCGTGTGAAACACCCCGTGTAAAACGCACTGTACCCCTGCATTCACATCAGCGTGTGAAACGCACCGTGTAAAACGCACTGTACCCCTGCATTCAAATCAGCGTGTGAAACGCACCGTGTAAACCGCATCGTACCTCCACATAACGTGCGTGTGTGCGCATCGTTTCACAATTAACATGTTTCCATACGCGGGCGAACCGTACCCCGACATTGCGTGCGTGTGTGCGCAACATTTAACGATTAACATGGTGCCATTTGTGAGGGAACCGTACCCCGACATTGCGTGTGTGTGTGCGCATCATTTCACCATTAATATGGTGCCATACACGAGCGAACCGTACCCCGACATTGCCTGCGTCTGTGCGCATCGTTTCACAATTAAAAAGGTGGCATATGCGGCGTGAAACGCACTGTACATGTGTGTGGATCCCAACAAATACATAGGGGACACCTAGGGGACGAGTAGTAGGCCAGAATGCAGGCTGGTTGTCATGGATGTTGAGATTTGAGTGTGAGCTACAGGTGTCCTGCAAAAATCAGTTGGGCAAAACTATGCAATGTTGCAAAATTTGTTGTGGAGCTCCAGCTCAAATTTTGAAGCATGCAAATGTGTGTCAGGGTCCTATGTTAAATGTGATTGGATGAAACGTATGATGCTAAGTAATCTGGCCTATCACACTGTACTCCTGAGACTGAAAGCCCCTCAGCAGCACTGATTTAAGGCTGCATGTGGCTATGAGATGGCACTTGCCTGCATAACATTGGAGTGGACCACACTGCTGCTGTCTCTGCATTCCCTGGACTCTGATTTTGCTTACCATGGAGAGGGCACCAGTATTCAGTGAGGAGGAGAACCAGGCCCTGCTGGATGCCCTCCTACCAAACTACAGCAAGCTGTATGGGAGACCAGGGGAGCAGGTGAGTGATGACTACACTAGCTTTGACTGTGCACCTGTTGTGTGAGTGTCACTACAGCCATTGTGTATTTGTGGAACAGACATGCAATGTGGTTTGGAGTGAGTGCCAGGTGTGTACATGTGGTGTCTCCCATGCAGAGCATGATGTACTTAAAGTGTGTTCACTCCTCACTTGCATTATGCTAACTGTGACATTCAATGCATACTCAATGACCCATTCTGCTGTGCCACACCTTGCAGTTTTTTTGCAATTATTCAGGGCCCACACCGAATCATACCGATTCGGTATTTAAGAACTGGCAATCGGAATGTTGGTAATTTTACAGAATTAATTACCGAATCAGTATGATTCGGTAATTAATGAATCAGTATTTACCGATTCTGTAATTGCTATTGATTCCTATGGGCCTTGAGGCCCATAGGAATCAATGTCAATTACCGAATCGGTAAATACCGATTCGGTAAAATTACCGAATTTGCAAGGGGGACAGGGTGTCACTTTGACACCCTGTTGCACCCCTGATTCTGGCAGGTGGCACACATACATGCCCTTAGGCTTGTATGTGTGCCACATGGCACAGGTGTACATGCACAGATGTGCATGTACACAGGAATTCGTTATTTACCATGACATAGTATGTCATGGTAAATAACGAATTCTTAAGGGCCGGTGGCACTGTTTTCCGAGCCACCTACATCACAAATTTGAGGTTCAGTAAATTTACCGATTCGGTAATTTACAGAATCGGTAAATTCACCAATTCTGTAAATATACCGAAACGGTAAATTTAAGGCCCCCTACATCTCAATCACCAATTACCGGTCGGTAACGGCCGAAATCGGCCGTTACCGACCGGTATTTGGTGACCGACATCTGGCCCTCAGTGAGGTGTAACAGTGTTCCCCCCAGAGTGACAGCTGAATGTACTCACTGATGTTTATGGCTTTTGGGGACCTGTGGTGATGTTGTACAAATGCTGTGTTTAAACTCATGGACATTGAAGAGTGTGAATGTTCCTTGTCCCCTGGGCGAGTGTGTATGTGATATTTTGCACCACAGCTGCATGGCGTATGCAGCAGCTGTAGCCATCTGATGTGACAAGTATGCAGTGTTGTGTGCCTGACTTGCACAGTTGGCCCAACACCTGTGGCACCTCTTTGTCAAGTGTGACATGTGAAAAGTGAGGGTTGTATACACTATTGACACTGACAGGCCAATGATCTGTGCCAGGGTGTGTATGTGTGGTCTGCTGAGGGTTCTTAGGTGTAGTGGGATATGTGACAGCATGTCAAGTATTGTCCCACACCCTCCAGTAGCATGTGTTGTACAGTGTGTTCAATGATCAGTGAGTGTGTTGCACCCCTTATGCCATTTGTTGCCTTTCAAAAACATGTAGTGCATTTGGGTTTGCCCACAGGCCAAATTCACATGGTCAATGATGCAAGTCCTGTCAGCATCCTATGCCCTGTTCACATCATCAATGTAGTACAAGTGTGTGTCTCTGGGACATGGAGCAGGTGTAGTGATGTTGTTTCACTTTGTCTACCTGACACGTAACTGCCTACGAGAAGGGGGATATCTGGTTGGACGTTGTCAGGGCTGTCAGGTCTGTGTGGGGCCCTCACCGGCGGCTGAGCAACATCAGGAAGAAGTGGCACGACATCCGGTGCTGGACCCGGCGTATCGGCCACATCCAGCTGAAGCTGTCACCTCCATGCCTGCATGGTGGAAGCCGTCACCTCACCCCCCACATGCTCCGGGTCCTGGAAGTGGTCTTTCCAGACCTCCAAAGGCAGTTGCAGGAGAGACAGCAGCAAGGAGGGGGTAGGTACATGTCTGTTTGTAGTGTTGTGTGTCACATGCTACTTGAGGTGCTCTGAAGCCTGGAAACACTCCCACAGTTGGGGGCTCTGGTCGGACAGGCTATTTGTGCATTGTAGTTTCAATTCCCCATATTCACCTGATGCTCTTTTCCATCCCTTCCCTCCTCCACATGTGTCCCTTGGTTAGTGTTTTTTTTTTCATTTTGCAAATGTTCTTCTAGGGTGCAAGGTAATTAGACTGCACATTGATTAGCACATCATGTGGGAGGGAGGTCTGTGACATGTGTTGGTACCTTGCCTGTGCCACGAGCTGTGCACTGTGTTTGGCCTTCATATTTGTTTGCGCTGAAGGTGAGTCTCAACATAGGAGTGTGATGTTTAAATGCACACCCTAGCAGCATGCATGTACCATGTTGTACATAATTTTCAAGATATGCATAGTGACAAGACAGTTAATCATGAGACAGTCAGCAATTTCTAGGGCCACGGATCTGTGCGCCTACTACAGTCCCCTGGAACACCCTGGCCTCCTAATCATGTGTGTCATCCAACACTTTGCCCATTCTATGTGTGATCAGCATGGGTCTGCCTCAGTGGCGTTGGTCCATGGCATAGTTTTTATTTATCATGTGTCAGCTACGTGTGCACACTGGCCATGGATACAAGATTTTGCTTGTGCATACTCACACTGGGCAGTGCCTGTGTGCCTATTCACAATAATCTGTTGCTGGTTGTTTGTGACTAATATGGATTGCCAGCCACACGAGGTGACCTTGGTTTACTTTTAAAAAAGTTGCTGCACAGTTTTTGTTACCCTGATGCAGAGTTTTCACTTCTTGAGCTGTATCAATCACATTAACTGAGTGATGGGGGTATCGTGTATGAGAGGTGTGATGGGCCGCACTGTTTGGCCTTGTCAGTAGTTAGCTGTGGATGTGATTTGTGAGTAAAGTTATCACCATGCACTTCCCCTGTGATGCTGATAGTGCTGTCATTGGGGGCTTTACATGCTATGTTGTTTGCTTACAGAGATGATTGTCCCGCAAAGATGTTTGCAACATGTATGCAGTTGTGTTGCAACACTGTTTTGTCTAAGTGTGCACACTACTGTGTTCACATTTTCCATGTGGTTATGGGTGGGTCCATGATGCAGTAATGATTTTGTTATTCACAATTGCAAGCCCATTAGCTTAAGCATTGTCCTGATTTGGGACATGTGCGCCACTTCACATGACAGCCAGGGTCTGTTATGTGCTAGCAACTGTATGATCTGGTGATAGATGCCCCTGTGAGGAGTGACATATTTGAAGTGATCTCACATGGATTAATGTACCTTTGCGCTCCCAACACTTGTTGAGAGTTGTTCATGTTTGGAATATGTTCATATGAAAAATTGTGTAGGTTACACTTATGTGTCTGCATTATAGTTGTCTCACAAGGTAGTGCACACCAAACTACATTTGCAATGTTTTGGAACAATCAGGCAGCTTTGGAAGGAGGCCATTGTTAGTGATTAATGGTGTGCCTTGATCTCCATCAACATGTCCCCACAGTGGTCTGGAGTGCTTGAGACCCATTTGGTGTCAATTGTACATACTAATGTGTGTCAATCCATCAAGACATCTGTTGGACCATGTATATGGTATTTGGTCCACGCCATTTGTTTCTAACAGTGTTTCATCTTAAAGTGTGCAAGCTGTTTCAATGAATGTGTCTACGTAGTTTGTGTGCATTTCCTTGTGAGTGATCTTTCATGCAGGCACATACGTGTTATGTTCACAAGATGGCTAATTTGCACATGCAATACATGTTGAATGTGTGAAGTATGCTGAGTCCCAAGATGCCAAGAATTAGTGACATCAGTTTTTTACCAAACAGTACTTCCTGGGCTCTAGGTGTGGTGTCACCTTGGGGAGTGAGGTGTGTTAGTTTGCCCTGAGGGGCAACATAACTGTTTATTTATTTGTGAACTTGAGGTGGCATAACTTCATTGTATAGATCAGCTCTCCTGTAAACAAACATAAGCTCCATTAAAGCTGTGGCCTGGTCTGTTATTTGGATCCTTGTGTCCAAGTAGCATTGTGTCTCTATCAACTGTGCAGTACTGGTCTTAAATATGTGCTGAGTTATGTGGCTGTTTCTCATGATGCATGCCATGATTTGCAATGTGCCCAACTGATTTTGTGCTCATGTGTCAGATGTGTACAGGTGACTGATGCATTTCTGTTTCTTCTCCTTGCCAACAGCATCATCAACCGACATAAGAGGAGACATGAGCACGGACCAGGAGGAGGGGCCCAGCCGTAGTGCCACCAGCGCTGAGGAGTCGGAGGTAGCCAGTGGCATGGAGGTTGAGGGGAGTCAGGCAGCCGGACCTTTGAAGGCCGACACTTCTTACCATGCGGACGGCTCAGCTTCTGACTCCCAGGAGGAGGGGGAATACGCGGCGACAGCATCTTCCATCACTGTGTCTGTCCCCACCTCCTCCAGACCCATCTCCACCCTCCCAGTTGCTAGTGTCCCTTCTGTCCATGCTGACCCTCATGTCTCCTTCGTCCCCGTAACCGCAGCCCCTGCCCCTGTCTCCCATGCTGCCCTCAGTGCCAAGTCTGTGGACCTACACCGGCAGATTCATGTTGGTCAGACATCAATGCTGACTGTCCTCCATGGCCAGACTCAGATACTGACACAGTTGTTGTCATTCATGGAGGGCATGTCAGCTAACATGCCTGACCAACGTTGGATTCTTTCATCCATGGACTCCTCACTGACGGCAGCAGTTGCCCTCCTGCAGCGGTCCATCCACCTCACTCCTTCAGACCCATCCACACCCCCCTCTCTCATACCTGTCCAAAGAATACGCAGACACACAAGATCACGCACACCAACAGAGCCACCCAGCACACCACCATGGAAGAGTAGGCGCAGATCTCCTGGCACGCAATCTCAGGGGGATGCAGGCACACCCACAGGGACTGGGGTCAGATGGCAGGCACGCAGACACAGACAAAGTCCACAAGGCTCAGAGCCTTCTACCTCCACTCCCATTGTTTCCCTGGGAGCAGGTGGTGGTCTGGCTGAACTGGCAGCAGTGTGCAGCGCTGAATATCTTTCCAGCTTTGGCGCTGCACAAGCCACTGAGGAGGACTCCTCCCCCCTGCACCCACAACCACTACCCTTCCCTCTACTGTCCCTAGGGTGCCGGTCACTGACCCAGATGATGCCCCCCATGGGTCCACAAACCTTTAACTCCATCATGTGCAGGCAAGTTTGGGGGTGACAACCTCCCCAACGTAGCACCAAAAAAGACATTATTGTGGACTGGCCATTGGCCTTCTTTGAGCCGGGACTCATTTCTGAACTCATTTTCCTTTTGGAGCTGAATAAAGCATTTTATTTTTCATTCTAAACTATTGCATTTCAGGTACTTGCTTTAGGTGCTGTGTACCTAGGAGTTGGTGTCATGGTAATGTTTTGGTATTGTGAAAGATGTCTATTTTATGATGGTAATGAGGTGGACCATGGTATCTATGTGCCCTCACAATGTAGCAGTGAATTATCTTTGTATTTGTGTGTGTTCAGTTTGCCTACAGACATTGTCCCAAAGAGTGTCCCTTCCTCAGTGACACATGAGATCTTCACTACAGACAGTTGCACAATTGTTGTGCTGACTTGTGTGCAGATTTCCTATTTTGTTGAATGTTCCCTTCAGCAATGGCCATGCCTGCTCACAAATCAGTTCTGCTCATTAGTCTGTGCCATCCATGCTACTCACTGTACTTGTGTTTGTAGTATGTAGAAATGCCTTCATGGACACCATCACCCTTTTTCACACTATGCAGATGTATGATCACAGCCTTACCCTTATGTTTGGATTTGTTATGCAGGTTATTTGTGCACATGACTCACAATTTAGTGCTTTGTATCTATGGGGTTTCAACCCTGTTCCTTCCATGAGAGAGTACTTGTTTCACCACCTGGACATTCATATCAGGCCCTGGATATACATGACAGTGTGTTTTTCCTTTTTCTTTTATTTCTTTGGTGGGCTGTTACATGACTACACACTATTGAGTCATGATGGTAGGGTGTGTAGGTTGCCTGCAACCTCCATGGGTGGATATGCATGTGGAATCTGACATCACACCCACATGTGGCGTGTCAAGCAGTGTGTGACAGAAATCCATCATCCGTGGAGTTGGACACTGCTGTAAGTGATGTGTTGCTATGGCACTATCAGGACTGTCACAGGTTAGGTATGTAAACATACATCCATGTAGTTGTGGTATGATGATGATAATGCCACCCCCTATAACTGAGCACTGCTGGCAGTCCTCTGCACCCACCCCTCTCATGTCTGGGCACTGCTGGGAGTGATGTCCACCAACCCCTCTTCTGTTTGGGCACTGCTGGGAGTCATATCCAGCCACCCCTCTTAGGTCTGGGCACTGCTGGGAGTTCTGTGCACCCACCCCTCTCATGTATGGGCACTGCTGGGAGTCCTGTGCACCCACCCCTCCTAGGTCTGGGCACTGCTGGGAGTCATATCCAGCCACCCCTCTTAGGTCTGGGCACTGCTGGGAGTCCTGTGCACCCACCCCTCTCAAGTCTGGGCACTACTGGGAGTCCTGTGAACCCACCCCTCTTAGGTCTGGGCATTGCTGGGAGTCATATCCAGCCACCCCTCATGTGTCTGGGCACTGCTGGTAGTCATATACACCCACCCCTCTCATGTCTGTGCACTGCTGGGAGTGATCTCCACCCACCCCCCTCATTTTTGGGCACTGCTGGGAGTCATATCCAGCCTACTCTTCTTAGGTCTGGGCACTGCTGGGAGCCCTTAGCACCCTCCCCTCTCATGTCTGGGCACTGCTGGGAGTTCAGTGCACCCACCCCTTTTAGGTCTGGGCACTGCTGGGAGTCATATCCAGCCACCACTTTTAAGTCTGGGCACTGCTGGGAGTCCTGTGCACCCACCCCTCTCATGTCTGGGCACTGCTGGGAGTCCTTTGCACCCACCCCTATTAGGTCTGAACACTGCTGGGAGTCATATCCACCCACCCCTCCTATGTATGGCCTCTGCTGGGAGTCCTGTGCACCCACCTCTCTCATGTCTGGGCACTGCTGGGAGTCATATCCAGCCACCCCTATTAGGACTGGGCACTGCTGGGAGTCCTGTGCACCCACCCCTCTCATGTCTGGGCACTGCTGGGAGTCCTGTGCACCCACCCGTCTCATGTCTGGGCACTGCTGGGAGTCCTGTGCACCCACCCCTCTTAGGTCTGGGGACTGCTGGGAGTCATATCCAGCCACCCCTCATGTGTCTGTGCATTGCTGGGAGTCATATCCACCCACCCCTCTCATGTCTGGGCACTGCTGGGGGTGATATCCACCCACCCCTCTCATGTCTGGGCACTGCTGGGAGTGATATCCACCCACCCCTCTCATGTCTGGGCACTGCTGGGTGTCCTGTGCACCCACCCCTCTCATGTCTGGGCACTGCTGGGAGACCTGTGCACCGACCCCTCTTAGGTCTGGGCACTATTGGGAGTCATATATACCCACCCCTCCTATGTCTGACCTCTGCTGGGAGTCCTGTGCACCCACCCCTCTCATGTCTGGGCACTGCTGGGAGTCATATCCAGCCACCCCTCTTAGGTCTGGGCACTGCTGGGAGCCCTGTGCACCCACCCCTCTCATGTCTGGGCACTGTTGGAGTCCTGCCCCCCCCTTCGTAGGTCTGGGCACTGCTGGGAGTCATATCCAGCCACCCCTCATGTGTCTGGGCATTGCTTGGCCTCATATCCACCCACCCCTCTCATGTCTGGGCCCTGCTATGAGTGATATTCACCCACCCCTCTCATGTCTGGGCACTGCTGGGAGTCCTGTGCACCCACCCCTCTCATGTCTGGGCCCTGCAGGGAGTCCTGTGCACCCACCTCTATCATGCCTGGGCACTGCTGGGAGTCATATCCAGCCACCCCTCTTAGGTCTGGGCATTGCTGGCAGTCCTGTACACCCACCCCTCCCATGTCTGGGCACTGCTTGGAGTCATGTGCACCCACCCCTCTTAGGTCTGGGCACTGCTGGGAGTCATACCCAGCCACCCCTCTTAGGTTTGGGCCCTGCTGGGAGTCATATCCACCCACCCCTCAGATGTCACGCACCGTACCCCAACATTGATGGCGTGTGTGCGGCTCGTATCACTATTGCAGTGGTGATTTTAAGCATGGGCGGAAAATCAGTTCCGCTGGCGGATTTTGCGGATTTTCGGTAAATTCGCAATCCGCGAGCGGAACGGATTGGGTCAAAAGTTCAAGCTGACTTTTTGTAACAATTTTAGAATGGCGCCGGCAAGCTGCCAGAGCCTCGAAAATAGTTACAAAAAGTCAGCTTCAACAGGAAGCTCTAATAGATAAAGTAAAGCAGGTGCTAGAGTTGAATCTCAAATTCAGTTACACAATCATTAATCACCCCAAACTTGGGGTGATTAATGACTGTGTAACTTAATTTGACCTTCAACTCAAGCACCTGCTATACTTTATCTATTAGTGCTTCCTGTTTAAGCTGACTTATGGCTGAGGGCAGAAGGGCACAAAGTGGGACAGAGGGCATGAGTTAGGCAGAGGGCAGAAGGGCACAGAAACCAGTGGGGCAGAGGGCAAAAGGGCACAAACAAGAGTGGGGCAGAGGGCAGAAAGGCACAAAAACAAGTGGTACAGAGGGCAGAAGGGCATAAAAAACGAGAGGGTGGCAGTGATGAACCAGGCAAAAAAAAAAAACGCGAACACGCAAAGTGCCCCGCGAATACGCAAAGTTCCCCGCGAACACCCGCGAACACGCAAAAATAAAAAATCCGCAAATTCGTGAATTTTGCAGATTGCGAATTCGCAAATCCGCAAATTCGCGGATCGCAACATCGCAAAATTTGCCCATGCTTAGGTGATATACGCGAGCGGGTGACGCACCGTACCCCAACATTGATGGTGTGTGTGCGGCTCGTATCACTATTGCAATGGTGATTTACGCGAGCGTGTGACGCACCGTACAGGTAGACTTCTGTTGTTGCGGTACGTTGTTCTCAACTTATGCGCCGTCATCGGTTTCTGTGCACCAGGTCATATGCGTACAGGACTGGGATGACACAGTGGATGGGGTTCATGGCGTGTCTGTCGCGTACTGGGGTGCGGGTCGGACCGGATCTGCTTTTACGGATGTTTTCAGCTCCCGTAGCAATATGGTCGTACGGAGTGTCGCCTACACGAATGGTACTTGCTGGGCCAGAAACTACTGCCTGTTTACGTACGGACGGCGCGTATAGCGTGACCCAGATATGAATCGTACGTATTTTTGGTTCGTATGGTATTAGGTACGAATCGTACGTAGATCTGCTTTGGGTTAGGATCGTACTTGATCTTACGTACGGGGACGTTGTAGGTGTACAAATCGTATGGGAATAACGCTCAGTACGGCGAATCATGGGGGATTATACTGGATCGGAATTGACCCCTCTATGTGGTGTGCTGATTTTTAAATCTCCTTGGTGCATACCATCCAATTCAATCCTACATTTAAATCAAGAGTTGACAAATAAAGCAATTTGTGGATCTCTGGATGTCCATGATGCCAAGTATCTAAAAAGGACCAGCTATTTAGCCATTTTCTCAGCACTACTGCTATTTTGCTCATCTGTGACTGTATTTAATTGAGTGTGATTGATCCCAATCAACATCAAGGACCCTATTAAAGCCTCCCCCACCCACAGTATGAGGTGCACCGACCTCTGTAACGGTGTGCACATGGAAGCATAGCATTTAGGCTGTTCAACATTTAGGGCAGATAAGCTTTACATTACTTTTGGTTCACTGTATAATTTCCTGACCACTAATATATGTTCTTTCTCCTCATCTAGAGGTCCATTAGGATGGCGGGCGGAAAAAGTCCGCCCGCCACCCTAACGGACATCGGGACCACCCGCCTAAAGGGCAGGGGTCCCGACATTGGCATTAGGATGCGCCCGCCACAATAGCGGGCGCATTCCTCAAATTAACATTGTGGCGGGCGGTGCTCACTGCACCGCCCGCCACAATGTTAATGACAAATGCACACATTTGCATAATCGAAGCGGCAGGCACCGCGCGGTGCCTGCCGCTGCGACTATGCAAATGCAGGGGGTACCACAGGTACCCCCCGTGTGCCACCCCCCTTTGGCCGTCACTCTGGGGGCCCACAGGGGCCCCCCAGAGTGAACACCGCATGCCTTTCCGTGGCGGCATTGCCGCCACGGACAGGCATTGAAAAATGCCTATTCTAATATGGCTGGCGGTGTCTGATAGACACCGCCACCATGTTATCCCTTTTCTGCCCCGGCCGCAAGGCGACCGGGGCGGAAAACAGGCGGCCAGTGTTTCCCACCGCTGCGGTCCCCTCCGCCATCGTAATATGGCGGGGGGGAATGCAGGGAAGGATGTCGGGCGGATTGCCTCCGCCAGGGTGGCGGTGACCACCGCTACCCTGGCGGAGGAAATCCGCCCGACATCCTAATGGGCCCCCTAGTATTGGT